>NW_019719359.1:551197-618083 GCF_002891405.2 Cryptotermes secundus | reverse complement strand
TATGGACTCGCTGTTACAGGTTTAGAGATGAGACAACTCGCAAACCTCAGTTCATTTATTAATGGCGTTAACACAAGATGTAGGCCCAACCGAGAACCGCATTCACATAAGTTGGAACAACCCTAATATTAAAACAAAAAAGAAAAGTACACGGAGCAAATTCCTTCTTGAGAAGCTAACAGACGCCCAACTATGCAAGAGATTTCAAGCCTCTAATGACACACGAAAATTCATTAAACTCTTCAGAAGAGCCCGCAACTGGTCATCATCTTCAGCCAAATAATAACAATGCACAAACTGACACCCTAATTTCTTTAAGATCTTATTATCATTTCATCTTCACTTAAGTTTGCCAAACAGTGGCTTCTCTCCATATTTTTAGTCCAAAATGGAGCATTCCCCATCTCTTCCATGCGTGCTATATGCCTGTCTATTTATTTTACCATAGATTTTGTCACTCTAATAATATTCTAAGGTGCGGTCTAAGGCATGAACTGTCTCCGCACGCTCAAACGCTGGGATCGTGGGCTCGAATCCCACTCTAGGCATGGATATTTGGTGTATGTATCCATTTATTCTGTTTGTGTTGTCTTCTGTTTAGGTAAGCGGCCTTACGATGGGCTGCGATTTGTGCACACCCATGAGTATGTTTTGAACCCATGATGCACAAACCTTGTGATAGCCTAGCTTAACTGTGATAGTCTCATAGAGGACACTGCGTGAAATTTGTGGAAATTCACACGAAAGTTCTAAAATTGTGAAGTGCCTTCTTTCACATTTCTTTGGTCAACACTGAAAAAGATCTCTCACTCACTACAGACGGCCGGCCGACCACTTCTCTCCTCATCGTGAACATTTGTTCGCCAATTTTTTAACATTCTACACCACTCTCTTAGAGTGCCTTCACTCATTATAATTTGGCCATAAGCCGCCGCGCATTATTCACGATGGATTTTCGCAGCACTCGCGTATTTAGTGTGAAGAAAGCGGATAAGGGCGAGAATTACGCAGCTGGCGGGATTACCAATCGCAGGACACACCATAACTCACTCAGTAGAGACAAGAACAAACACTATGTGACCAGTTAAGTGATAGCTAACAAGGCAATGAATCATGTTACGCTATCTCGCATGCGCGAGCTCTCCCCCGCTCCTACATTTTTTATTGGCAGTACAGCCCCAGTGGGCCTACGCCTACCTCCATGAACTTCTCCGTTCACTTCGGTTTTTCTAGTTGTTACACATTTGGTAGGACTCCTTGGGAGGGTGACCAGCTCGTCGCAAGGCCTCTGCCTGTACACAAACACAGAAAAACGCACACGCACAAACTAAACATCCATGCCCTGAGTGGGATTCGAACCCACGATCCCGGTTTCCAAACGAGCGAAGACAGTACATGCCTTAGACCGCTCGGCTACCGTGACCGGCCCGCTCCTACATTACTTGCCTAAAATAAAATGAGGCTGCTTTCCGCAAAGCCACTGTGTTTACGCTTCTAGCCAAAAGATGAATTGGATGTAGCAAATATTCCTCGATTTCAGTATGCTCTTAATTTTTTAATGCAATTTTGAATCGTTACTCTACTGCAATTCGCACAGAATCAAAGATAATTTAACTCTGCTGCATTTTGAAAGTTCTCTTAGCTCACCTTTGTAGTGTGACTTAATCCTGCATTGGCATGTAAATCTTTTCTGTACTTATGTCTGTTATCAGTCCCGCAGCTTCAGGTCTCGGCTCAGGGCTAACAACTCCTCACTTCCCTCCCCAGATATTGGTACTTTACAAAATGTTACAGCGAAAGTTGCTAGTCATTAAAATATGTTTACAGGATCCAACAGCCGAACTAGCCTATTCGCCTTTACCGGAACATTAGAATTGGTATTTTTACTGAAATAGTTCTATCGCGATATGACAGTAAATGAACGTCACAGCAGAGTTTAACACTCCTGCTTCTTATATGGGAAACCTAGATCGGAAAAAAGTTCGGCTATTATGATAATCTTATTGGCAATTTTCGTTACCCAGTCTCAAGGACAGAACTTACAATCCAATACCACAGTGCTCTGTCTCGCTACGACTTAAACAAACAGAAGCCAGTTAGGAATTTTCAAATCCTTTGGCTAAATTATCACCATCTCCACAAGTTTCATTATTCTTATATGATTTGAAGTGTTTCCTCCTTTCTTTGTCCATATACTGAGGGTTTTGGTGGTTAGTAAACCAACCAATCTACCTTCAAATTTTGAATCCTTCACAGCAGCACATATTTATTTAAAAAAAAAAGGAAAATATTTCGTGGAAAAGTGAGGTTTTCACGATAGTTCTTTCAGCAAGACGATTATAATCCACGAACTACTACTACCAGTAATGGATCATCCAACTTACTCCCCTGATGCGGCCCCAAGTACTCGGGAAAGTAAATAAGATAAGGCTGTAAGTGGGCGTCATATTTCTCTGTCTGTCTGCCTGTGACTCGTTATCAGTGCCTAGAAAACTAGACAGACACGCGGTAGCAAAGTTGGTTGAGGCACTATACTACGAGCCTAAGGTCGCGGGATTGAATCCTTAAGATGTCGATTATTTTTAATTTATCTAATCCTTCCAGCCTCTCTGTGGCCATGGGATCGACTCAGCCTGTAACATAAGTGAGTACCAGGAATCGTCATGGGGAGTAAGGGGCGGCCGGTGCATAAGGCTGACAACCTCACCGCCATCTGTGAGCCGACTCTCTAGAAAATGTGGGAGCTTCAACATTTCACAATCCAATGGGCCTCCACGGCCTGTTACAGGGATACCTTTGCCTTTACCTCAGAACGTTAGGTAAATGTTTTTGGAATCTTGCATCACTGATCTCAGCCAGAATCCAAGCACTTCCGATTTTCGGCGATACTGATCTATAAAAACGATTAGTTCATACAAAATCAAAAATAGGCTTTTCCAATTACTTCATATAGTTTCAACATTTATCTTGAAGTTCGATACGACAGTATTTTAACAAAATTTGTCGAAAATTCTAAATTACAGCCATACTGAACCATCATATCAAAACTATAAGGTTTATTTTGAACTCTATCCATCGTCTGGTATATATCACAAATCCTCCAACATATTCTCTAATTTGCATTAATTGTGCCTCTCTTTAAGTAGCTCAGTAGACTTCAGCAATTCTGTGCATTCAATTATGGAGTATACATTTTTAAATATTATTTCAATCAATGAAACTAAAATCTTACTTGAAACTATTCCATTCTGAAATAATGAAGTTATTCAGAATAATATTATGAAAGATTGAAAGGGATATATTATTTTCAGCATTGTTCCCAAGTGTGACAGATATTTATATACGATAAAAAGCCAGAAGGCTAGTAATACTTCAGCAAAGGTAAATTTAAATACACAGCTATGTAGTCTACAGATTCGATTCCCATAATTTTCATACTGTATATCATTAGCGGAGTGTTAATGTAAAGGCGTTGGTCCAACTAACACTTTTAAGTATGAAATGATATGTGCTACGTTAGCTGCTCTATGATACTCCACACACTGGCAGGAGAAGCCATAAAATAATGCATATTCTACAGGTTCAGCTACGTCAATACAGCAGGACGCTGAAATACAGCATAACCAAAATAATAAAATAATTTAATAATATAGGGAACCTTATGAATCTGAAATATACTCGTGTTTACAAGGGCTGATTACATGCCATGAGCATCACGAGATAGAAGTAACACGTATTGTCTTATTTTTTTAATTGTAGAAAAATATATATTGTAAATAGAAAAAAGGCCGAGGCAATGCCCATCCGTCCAAGCAAAACATATGTGACTAGGAACAGCACGACCCGTCTAGTAGGATAAACGNAAACTGAGCACATTTGGCACAGTTTTGACTGCGCAGTTACAACTGGCGATGGAACTGAGTGTGTATGGGGGCCTTTAGTCACAAGTTATTAATACCATCAGAGAGACTTTTAAAATCATAGAAACAGCAATAGGTACATGCTACTCTATCTAGTGAGCAACATCGTAACTACAACAATCCATGCGCACTATATCAGGCACTGAGAGGCAGCTCCTAGCAACTGGGTTGGGATGAAGGGAAACACAAACGCCATCTGCGAGATATCTATGTACTACGACTCATGAGCAGCGCTCACGCTAGTCCCTCTTCTGTACCAATCACACTGCACTTACCATATTTGTTTGAACCAGTCACAGAGACCCTAACAAAACCGGGGACGTACATGTGTTCCGTTTGAATGTATTGGTGCTGGGAAATAATTGTAAATGAAGAGTAATATCTTCTGCGCTACAACGTCGTGTAGTCCAGTAAAGTCCGACATTTCGGAGGAATAAATCGTCTCCATCTTCAGGTTCGAAAACTAAGCTAAGCAATGTACCATCGTTCTAGCCCAGAACCAACGCTGTGAGAACTTCAATCTTTAGGGACTGCTGATTACTCGTATTTCAGATAGTGTTATGTGCAATTGATCTCATGTCATTCTTCAACATTTATTTAGTATTATCGTAGTTATTTGTCCTCTGGAGTTTAGTTTCATATACAAGAATTTTATTAGGGGCTCTGCAAACATTTCTTGATTGAATAAGGGTTCCGTAGCCAAAGTAAATTCGGAAAATTGGGTCTAGCAACATGGTCGTCAGGAAAGGAAAAAGCAGAGAGAAAGAGAAAGAAAGAAACAAAAAGGAAGGGAAAAGAGACAAATACAGCTAAAAATAAAGGGAAGAACGAAATTAAGGAGAGAATGGATAGGTAACTGTGAGCAGCTGCCAGCGAGCCTACGATACGTTTAACGTTAACTGCAATAACGTGGCTCAGAGACGGGCTACTGTAACAAATGAAACAATGATTGCCGCGTAGGGAGAACATGTCATGTTTCATGCATTGAAAATCTGTGTCCATGACACTGAAACTGAACTCAGCAGTGGAATGTTCATGGAGCTCGCAATTAAGTTCAGATTCCGTTCAAAAGAGACGCTGACCTCTAATTGCGTCCGTTCGTGAACAGGATTATAAAGATATGAGTATGTAGTGCATATAACTGAGGTGTTGGGGAGAAGGAATTATTATAAATGAAATAATTAAGATCGCGATAAAATATTCCCGTTTAATAAACGAAAATTNGGTTAGTCACTGGCTTTCCACCGCGGCAGCCCAGGTTCGATCACGGGTCTGGTCAAGTGGGATTTGTGGTGAACAAAGTTGCGCTGGAGCGGGTTTTCTCCGAGTACTTCGGTTTCTCCTGCCAATCTTCATTCCACCAAATTCTCTATCATCATAATCACCCGGGGCAGGTACAATAGGCCCGAAGTGGCCGCCGTGCCGAGTGGACCCAGTTGGACTCCGCTCCCCACAAAGCGAAAAAAATAAACCGCTCGCTCGGAAGCCTGGATCGTGGGTTCGAATCCCACTCAGGACTTTGATGTTTAGTGTTTGTGTGCGCGTCCGTGAACGTTATTCTGTGTTTGTGTGCAGGTAGAGGCCTTGCGATGAGCTGATCAACCGCCAAAGGAGTCCTACCGAATGTCTAAGATCTAGTAAACGGAAGTGAAACGGAGAGTTTCATGAAGATAGGCCAAGGCCCAAATTGAGGCTGTAGCACCAAAGAAAAAAAAATTAATTTGGAACAACGTGTTAAATAACCAGAGAATCAGTCCCTGCAAGGCCGCCGTGAGCAACGTTGCTTGAGGAACGTTACGTCACTCCTGCTGTTCACGAGTTCCGCTGCTGACGTACCTTGACAGCGAGCTCTAGTCTGGTTCAGTCCACAGTAGATTTAATGGTGCACAGTTGTGTTGCAAGTGCTTTCCCTGCAGTCTACTGGTGCGCAAGCTAGTCTGCTAGTGTGTTCGGCAAAACAGCGCAGGAACTGTGTAGCACCCTCTCTGTCATAACAGAGGATGGCACAAAGAATACCTTGCACAACGCTGCCACGAAACAGAGACTTCGTGTGGTAAGATATAATCATGGCTTCCCACCGCGGCTGCCCGTGTTCGATCCCGGGTCTGGTCAAGTGGGATTTGCGGTGGACAAAGTGGCGCTGGGGCAAGTTTTCTCGGAGTACTTCGGTTTCCCCTGCCAATCTTCATTCCACCAATTGCTCCACAATCACCCTCACCTATCATCTGGGGCTGGTACAATAGGCCAGAAGTGGCCGCAGTACCCCACTAGCAATAAAAAAAAAGATATAATCACCCACCCCATATGTCAGCAAATAATATTTATGCACGAGTACGTGCCAGGTACATTGTTATTGTTGGATGCGCGATTATTCGAAAACCGGGTTTTTGTAACGCGACTTCAGTCTGAGGAACTCTAGGAAGTAACCTCAAAAATCCGCCTTATACCTCACCACTCGGCAGCCACGCCATTAAGATGGCAGAACAATGGAAGAGAACAAACATCAAAACCCAACACAAACTATTTAGTTACTGAAAGAAACGGAAAGATAAACAGTTTTATAGTAAAATTTCTTGTTGTGGTAAAGTGGCGACAGTAATTGTGTTTGAGACCTGGCTAGTGCATCGCCCATACATAAATATTGCTCCATTGCGTAAATTTAATATGCATGAACCGAAACAAGGAAGTGATAAAGATTTTAAATAGGAAATTGGTGATGTGTACAGTTATAGTTAATCAGGAAGAAACAAGATACGGATAGAATTTTCTACAAAGAGTAACGGAAGAAATGGTACAAGACTGCATTTGCATACACGTGAGTAACATGACAGAAACAGCATTCTAACAGGACAGATTGTTTTACATAAGTATATCGGCAATGAATAATGTTGTTCATCAGTTGCAGAAGGCACGACTGAATAGATATAGGCCATATCTCAGCTGCATTACGGAAAGCGTATTAAAATTAGTTTTTGAAATCTGTAGGGTAATGGGATTTCATCCATCTTCATTGAAGTTAGCTGGTCTTTAAATTTATTAAGTTCACTCATTCTAATTAACCATACGGGACAAAGTCTTTCTTGGGGAGCTGACAGTTGCTCAGATGAAGAAGAAATCCCCACTTTTTGTAACACCCGAATGTGCATTTTCGAGTTCAGAAGAGCCCGCAACTCGGTTCTGTTGTGAGACAGCCTTGTCCGGTCCACATTCCCTCGAACAGTCTCCTAAAGACTCGTTTTCATATTATCCTCCATTTTATGCATACGAATACAAAATGGCCTCTTCAAATTTTCCAACTGGAGTTCTCTATTGGTTTCTGATCTCACAGATGCGTGCTGCATTCCCCTGCCAAATTGTATAACATTTTACTGAAACATTCTCCCGCTAGACAGATATGTAATGTTATGTACATAGTCAAGACTGATTAACCACCGAAGGTGCCAGTCGAGAGAGTGGCACTCGTACTTCGTATTCAGGAGATCCTAGGTTCAAATCTCGGAAAGGGATCGTACCTCTTGACAGTTCTTTCTTGATGTTCCCCCATTCCTCTACGTAAATGTCGGACAGTAATTGAAATTAGACCATGGCCGCGTCCTTCCATGCATTAAGTAAATCGTAAATGAATAAAATATTGCTTTATACAGCTACTGAATATTAGAAGAAACTTGTAATATCAGATCCCATCAAACACTAATCAAATGGAGAAAATTTCATAGAACATGCTCCGAGGGACGGAAAGACAAACGGAATAAGAGAGAAAATGTTCAACGTAATGCTGTTTCACTACATTTTATTTGGTATTTTAATATATTTAGAACTTCTGATCAATCCATAGAAGCGAAATTAACAGCCTCGAATTTAAGTTATTCCCAGTGATAGTAAAGACACTGTGTGTAGGAGGAACTAATGTCCTCATATGAAATAAACATTTCGAAACCAAGTTGAGCCTATCGTGAGAGTAGAGTTTGTGTGGGATCTCCCTTTTCCCCCATTCAACTCGGCCGCGACCTCTGCTTCCCGCATCCAATCATCAGGAAGTTCTCTGTGAAGGCTTATGTCACTTCAGTTTCACACATTGTCGCTACGCGTATACAACAAAAGAATAGGGACTGGGCTGAAAACTCTGTATACCTACAGACATTACGGACATCACGTTTCGGAAAGCAGTCATGTGGAACTAATTTACCATTTAATATTCATGATTATAAATCTGAATAAAGATGCATGAAGAATACAAGAAATGAATCCACTGCATGTTAAGTAAATGTCAGCGTTTCCATTTTGATCTCGAGATTTTGTTTCAAAGAGCGTTATTAAATTTTCGGTCTGTGTTAGTAACCCCACGAATTATATGAATCTTTGCTGCCTGAAAAGAAAACGTGGGACATGTCTTCGTTATTTCCCGTTCAAGTTGGTAAATTTAAAAACTATTCAAAATATTTGACGTGATTGCCATTACAGAGGCAAAACTGTCGTAAATTTTTTAAATCATGTCTGTTTTCAAGTAACAAAATTTATTCTAATGAGGCCATAACATAGGCCTATAGAACTAAATGATCTGCCAGGAATTAGTTCGGATTAACATAAGAAGCCATATTTTTACCGTTGACGTAAAATTATCTGTTACTCACGCAAGATGGATCCCAGAACGATATTGCATTCCTAAGAATAAATTTAAATTACAAATCTCTTAATTACGTAACTAATACAACTTACCACCCGTTTTTGTGTAGTGCGATGCTTACGCCCGAGAATGTAACCTCCACAGTGATGACAGAGATTTCGCATATTCAACGCAACTGCCTGTCTTCTTCGTTGAGATAACACAAACAATCGGTGTCATTGTCACATAATTAAAGGTTAAATGTAGTAGATGTATTTCAACGCGTATTTATATTAAACACTCAGCCAAACTAACTTTCAGAGGAACACGTAACCTGTTCGTCCGTTTATAAAGTTGGAACTAATACTCTTCAATACTCGAGGTACACAAAACTCGTATTTCAATGAGCGTGTGTTACGTATGTTCGCCAACTTCTCCGCCCACCATCTACTGGCAGTTCGTGGTACATGTCACAAACGACGTTGAAGCTACAGAGTCATTTGGTCGGTTTGTGCTGCCATCTGAGAAGTACCTATTGAACCCTCTTCGTTGTGCAAGAATCGATTCACGTGACGATTATGATTCGAAAATGGCTAACAGATGGAGATACGTACGGCAGTCGAATACGTGAAAGATGAACATGTGTAGCCACTGGGGTAATCAGTGTTGTAAATTAATAAATGATACGTTGTAGTCACAGGCCAAACGATCATTGCTTTAAGGACTTTCGTATTGATAAACACCAATGAGCATGAATGTTCTCACGTAGCTACACAATCGAATTTTTAAAAGACTGGTCAATTGTAATATAATTAAGGCATTCAGCAACACTCTAATAAGGCCGCACCATAGCTCAAGTGGTTAGTAGCTGGCTTCCCACCGCGGCGGCCCAGGTTCGATAACGGGTCTGGTCAAGTGGGATTTGTGGTTGAAAAAGTGGCCCTGGGACGGAATTTCTGTGAGTACATCGGTTTCCCCAGCCAATCTTCATTCCACCAAATTCTCCATCATCATAATCACCCGGGGCAGGCTACAATAGGTCAATCAGTTGCCGCCGTGCCGAGTGGACCCAATTGAACTCCATCCCACACTAAGCGAGTTTAATTTAACACTTTCATAGGATCCAGATTTATATAAATATACAGTATAACAAATTAAATAACTTCCTATGGCAGTTTTTACTGGGAAGATAGTAGTCGCTTAAGTGGTCAAGTTCCTCAAGTTTATGAAACCTAAAGATTCATTTCCGTGCCCAGAAGAATACGCCACTAGACCTTATCTTGAGCCAGACGTTTCCAGTCCAGAATCTGTCACATTATTTCTTAAAGATCCATTTTAAAAGCCATACTTTCATTTACGCCTAGGAACTTCTAATAGTGTCTTTCCTTGAGGTTTTCGAAGCACAACCTGGCATGCATTTCTCACTTCTTCATGCCCCGACACTCATTCTTCTTCATCTGAACATCCTAACAACAGATGGTGGAGGGTAATAAATATGAAGCTCTTCATTTTGCAGTTTTATCTACTCCCCCATTTCTTTTTGCCTCTTATATCTAACGTTCTCGTCAATACCCTCTTCTCCAGTAGCCTTCAGCTGTGTTCTTCCCTTAAGTCGAGAGATCAAGTTCAAACCCATACAAAATAACAGATAAAATCGTTCCGTTTATCACAATATAGGGTACAAGAGGACTTAATTGTGAGGTGTATGGTAGCAAGCATCCCAGGAAATTAATCTGCATTTTTCTTTAAATTCGCTTAGTGGAGGGTGGAGTCCAACTGGGTCCACTAGACACGGCGGCCACTGACTGGCCTACTGTAGCCTGCCCAGGGTGATTATGATGATGGAGGATTTGGTGGAATGGTGATTGGCAGGGAAACATAAGTACTCGGAGAAAACCCACCTCAGCGCCACTTTCTCCACCACAAATCCCACTTGACCAGACCCCGGAATCGAACTCGGGCCGCCGCGGTGGGAAGCCAGCGACTAGCCGCAATCTTCATTTAATTTGTTCGTGATTTCAGTTACTGAGGTTTCCTACCCTCACTCCCAAATTGTACCTTTACTTCTATGTAGCTGTGGATCTAGTCTAGATAGCACTATCGATTGTTGAATGCAATTAATCGTTTTAAACGCTGTAATTGGCTCACAGATGTCTCTGTTATGTCAGTTACAATTTATAAAGCCCCTTCCAAATTTAGAAATAGAGTAATGCGGGAAGAAAAACGAACGTAAAATTTATTTGCCCTCTTTTATATAACTGGATCGTGTCCATATACATTTTACATTATTTCCACATATTTTGACGTATTCCGAGATATTAGTTTGATTTTTCTTGTCAGTGATAAAATTGCTTACATTATGTTTAATAATTAAAGACTACTCCAGAAGTGAACAGCTTTTTGTACTATGAATAAAGAGTTACACATTGAGATTTCACTTTCGATTATTACGGGAGGTATATCGCTTAAGAAAGGGCACCCAGTAGCGTAGTTGGTGGCGGTGCTACTCTACAAGCCGGAGTGTAACGGGTACGATTCCCGATGCAATCGGATTTTTCAATTGACCTAATCTTTCCAGCCTCGCTATGGCCCTGAAGTCGACTCACCCTCTGACAGAAATATGTACCAGAAATCTTGCTGGGGGTAAAGAGCGGCTGACGCGTAAGATTGTAAATCTTCCCGCCATCTATGAGTTGACTGTTTATTAAATGTGGGAGCCTCGACGGCCTTTTACAGGGATAGGTTTTTTTTTTTTTACATTTATATCACTTAAAATTCTAGAATTTCAGGCAGATATCTCTGTTATGTCCGTTTCGATTTATACCATTCCATTCCCAAGATGCAACATTATAAATTGGCGGGAAAAGAAAACGTTCGAATACATTTGTGCCTTTTTTCTTATAAAGTTTCGCCATACCTGTCTTGCTATTACGCCTATATGGTTCCTCTATTTTGTTAGCATTATGTACGTTTAAGAAATTATCTAAAAGTGTTCTAGAAGTCAATTTTTCGTTTCATAATAATGATAACGCCGTGATAATTATGATAATACTTTTATTTTATTTTATTATATTCGATTCTACGATAGCGTGTCTATGGAATGTCCACTGAAATTTATACAGCCATCCCCTTTTCTTTCCATGCTCCATAAATCGAAGAACGCGTGAAAACATAAATACGCACAGTTGAGTTACGTTTTTGTATCTGCAATGGTGTTGTGTACACGTACAGAGTGTCTGGATGAAGGGTACCCAAAATAAAAAGAACACATCTCGGAAACCAATTGACATACACATATCCGGTTTATGTCATCGGAAAGGAAAATTCTTAAAGTTATTTTCATACCTGGCTTGCGCGCATGAGCCAGCTGCTGACGTTAGGCGAACTTAGTATTGATGATGACACCACAGGAACTGGTTTAATGCGTGTTATGGTTAGTATAGTTGCAATCTCTTATGGCTGTTCAGCGTCGTTTTATAACGCAATATGGAAGTGAACCTCATACACGGAAAAGCATTCGGTTATGGAACAACAAGTACTCTGGTGCGTGTAAAATCTGCAAAGTCACGGCCCTCTGAATAAAATGTAAGTCGCATTACGTAGAGAGGCATTCCAGCGAAGTCCGCGCAAACCTATTCGTGCTGCTAGCTTGCAATTACAAATTCTACGTTCACCAATGCTCATTGTGCTTCACAAAAGGCTCCGCCTAACAGCGTACAAGATTCAAATGATTCATGCACTAAAACCAAGTCACGCACAAATTTCACTGTGGACATGCTAGAAAGAATTGACGCGTCACCCAATTTCCTCCTCCAAGTGCGCTTCTCGGACGAGGCAACGTTCCACGTCAGTGGAGTTGTAAACAGGTACAGCTGCAGCATTTGTGGCAGTCAAAATCCACATGTCACATGTGAGTCGGAGAAAGACAACCCCAAAGTGAACGTGTGAGCCGGCTTAATGCACAAGTTGATTGGACCGTTTTTCTTTTCGGAAAAGACTGTGACCGGACGTTCGTACTTGGACATACTGGAGCTGTATGAGCTGCCCAAATTACCATCTCAAACTATCCATCAAGAAGATGGGCGCCAACACATTTGTGCCACCATGTTAGGAATCACCTGGACAGAGAGATGGTTGGGAGATGGATCAGCAGACGTGGACCAATCGCTTGGCCTCTTAGGTCGCCAGATTTAACTCCATTGGGTTTTTTCTTGTGGGATTATGTGAAGAAGATTGTCTAGCATGTTAAAATCAACGGCCTTCAAGACCTGAAAGCCCGTGGCTACGGTAACAAAAAACATGCTTGAAGCAACGTGTAACGAGGTCGAATATCGTCTGGATAATTGTGCCACCAAGGGGGCCCACATTGAAATTTACTGAGAAAGTTATATACTCAGGAAAAAAAACTTAGATAGTTTACCTTTGTAATGGTGTAACCCATAAATGTGTATAATAAATGCTTTCTCGGATATAATTATTTTATTTCAGATACCTTTCATCCGGATATCTTGTACATGTTAAATAATTTTACTTATATTGTAATCTTGCGAGATATGTATATAAAATTTTCCTTTATGTAACACTGATACTAATAATTGCATTTATTATATATTATGTTTAAAAATCTTCCAGAATTGCTACTTCAGATAAAACCATTCAATGAAGTTCACCATAGTAGATGCCAGAATTTCATTGCAGATATGTCTGCCGTCCCCCTAGCATATATACAACTCCACCCCTACTCCCTTCCACCTGCATCAGTCAGGTTATTGTCTCGTTTATGATAAGAAGTTTGAAGAGCGTAGGAAAACAAAAGAACGCCAAATGCAGTTGTTTATTGTGTTTATAACCGTGTCACATGCATCTGTCTTCTTCTGTTCCTTTTGCTCCCGCTTGGAGCATAGGCCACCCGTGAAATTCTTCGTGTCACTTCATTTTCTTAGTCTAAGAGAGTCGGTAGCAGTCAATAGGACAGTTCTGACGGGGGATCAGCTCGTCGCAAAGCCGCTACGTAACACAAACACATATCCATACCTTTAGCGGGATTCGAACCCAAGAGTCCAGTGTTCGAGCTAACGAAGACGTTTCATGGCTTAGACCGCGCGGTCACAGTGATAGGCCATGTGTAACTATACGCAATAATATTTCCTCAGAATCTCATCTTCTGAGCTACTTATATTAAGTCACTCTCTCAGGCAGGAATATAAGTAATTGCTTTGTTATGCTTGCAGCTCTCACACCCACAGGACAAATGCATCAACTATAGAATAATTTATGTGCACCTCTTATTCAGAGCCTCTGCCGTCTCCTTTCAGACTTATGTGACATGGGATGAATTATTTAGCTGCATAATAATCCTTTGTGGCTATGCACTGCATCTGCGAAATGACAAAAGAGAATTGCCATTTTGTTGTGTCTTTGTTCCCCTGACGTAGATGTTTTGTATACAATTCTTTGCAGTCCCGAGATATAAAATATTTCGTTTTAATTTCATGATAAGAAAACCTCATATGTGATAGAGCATCGATAAATTGTATACTAACCAACCGAATATGTCTTTGAAAAATTACATTATAATATTCGTCTATATAATGAAAAATATGTCTCAGTATGTACATTTGATCGATTACTGCCAAATAAAAATATCATGTAATAACCTTTTGCCCAGGAAAATATTTGGCGCAAATAACGTTAAATTTTGCAGGCAAGAAATTCAATCAAAAATATTTAAAAAATTCAGTTGTACCTCACAAACAGACACCGCGTCCCCGTTAATGTCGTCAGTGAAGTAATGACCCTTTGTTATGACAGTCATACCAAACACATTCGTGTCATGCTGAGTAGTTATATGTTAGATCACGTGACGATAGTGACAGTTATAAAGGGCTATCTGAATGAGTATTGATGTCTGGGGAATTTTATTAATTGTATAGACAGGAGCGTTACGATTTACAATTCGTTATCAAAGAGATGAGATATATTTGGCACATAAGGGAGCCCCAGAATTGAGAAATTAATTTTCCAGAATACTTTCGGTGGGTAAATATCCCGAAAAACGTTCAAATTAGTCAAAACCTAGGCCTATTATATAATGTTATATTAAAATGGAATCTTAAATATATTATCGTGTGAAATTTGCTGCCTCCTAATATCTAGAAAACACTATTTTCGTTATTTCTGTACTGTTGTTACGAGTGCTAATATACTGCCTGTGTTCGGAAGGGCTATTGCGGTGTTGGAGTGCCATCTTCCAGCCTCTGAACAGACTTCAAGGACAGCATTTCTTCTGCACATCAAATGTCACCATACCGCGTGACTAGGATCCCAGTCTTGTCAGCAACAATAGGTATGCCACTAGAAGGTGAGACTGATCCTCGGCTAAAGGAGAGGCCTACTGTACCCCTTACACCTCTCATCACGATATGCCGTTATCTGATTTATCATTATGCAGTAACTTACAAACGAATGTCCACTATAACGTAGTAATTGGAAAGTGTTTAAGAACATGCACTGATCCTGCCTTTATGTAAATCGCACTATCACTGGAGAATGTCTTAACAGCGTGTCTAACATACGTACATTGCTACGTACATCCGCATTAAGTAATTTTACGTACGTATTCGATTAGATCATGAGTCAGGATAGCTCAGTCTATATAGGACTAGCTACGGGATGGACGACAGAGGGGTCGGAGTTCGAGTCCCGGTGGGGGCAAGAATTTTCACCTCTTTATGCCATCCAGTCCACCCAACCTCCTATCCAATGGTTACTCGGGATTCTTTCCTGCGGATAAAACGGTTGGGGCTCTAAGGTGACCACTCACCTCCAACTGGTGCCGAGGTCAAGATAATGTGGTTCTATACACCCACTCCCCATATGACATCATAGCATAGTGCTTAATTGGTTAAATGAAGGGAGAACTTTACATTTTTACCTTATTCGTTGTGATCTGGACCTCGTGTCACAAGCAGATTAAATGAATATTGATACAGGAACATCAAATGTAAATAGAAAATTCGGTTGCATCTGGAGATCTGAGGAAGATCTAAAAGTTCGTGACGTTGGTACATTAGTACAAATATTGTGTTTCTGGACATTATCCATCGTCCTGTCTTTACCTAAAAACCGTCCTGTTTATTTTGTAAACCACAACATTTCGGAAACTGGATTCTGTCCTCGTCTTCAGGAGAGATTCATACGGTGATGATTATGAAGGTTTGGTAAATAGGTACAACGTTTTTCCTTGGGGGTGGGGGAATTTGCTGTCTCCACATTTAGAGACTTTTAGTTTGAAAAGGGAGGTATCAGTTTTCTCCAAAATATTGGTACAGATCTATCAAGATGCTTGGCATCACATCGCAGATCATTGGAGTGTGCAATCAAATGATGTGATAAAATGACAAGATTCGAACCCAGTACCTCACCAATACAAGTTTAGAGCGTTACCTCTGGGCCAGTCCGTTTGGTTGTACATCCTGTTGATAGGTTTATTCACACTCTATGGGACACAACGCGGCTAGTCTCTTGCTTCAGGTCAAAATTATGTTGCGGTGCAACAGAATCTACACGCGCTGCCAGAATTTCGCAAAGGATTTTCAGTTAATTCTGTGCCCCTTCTCTCTCTTCCTGTGAGTAGTGCAGACTGGTAGGAAGGCAGACAGAATGAGTCAATTCATATTCAGGTAGTACAAATAAAATAAGAATATTATTTTTTAGACACAGTAATACAGTGACGTCAACAATGCAACTATTTCTATTCTCTCACTTTCCCTTTCACAAGAAGTTTTGGCCTCAACCGGCCACCATCAGGTATCTTGATTTGCCAAAACTGTTATACTCCTACTGTATTGAGTGTCACTCCTTCACTTCACATGTAACTGCAATATTTCATGATTTTAAATGTTTTAATCACAATCTAGTTAAAATTAGTTAAATTACCGTAGGCTGTAATTTACTTTCTGTTAAAATTAATTAGAATTTGTTTCCTAAAATATACTACAAGGGAGAACACCATACGCTGGTGGAGAGAGCGACGTACAAGTAAGGGGTTAAAAACGTAACCACGACAACTGGCTGCCACAATATACAGAGTGATCCACGAAGATTTACCCCGACTTATGGTACATATTCCTGGGGTTATTTCCTGCAAAATATCCTTATAAACTTGTGGTCGATTTTCAATGGTTACGGAGTAACAATAGATTTTCGAAACGCATCATTGTGAATGCAGCGCTATGCTTCAGCGTGGGCGACCATACGTTCCAGTCAGCTATGTCAGCAGATAAGGTAGACCGGTTTGAATGTTGCGCGTAGGTAGATAGGCAGAGCGGTTCATACGCGTGCGACGCATTGTGTTGACGTGCAGGGAGACATTTTTGAAAATCTTATGTAAATCCAGTCGTCTTCTAAAGCACTACAGTTTAAAGGAAACAGATTGATAGAAGAGTGTGATATGCAACCATTGGTATGCTTACAGAATGGGATGCTGAAAATAATGTAATTTTGTAGCACAAAATCGACGAAAAATGTTGCACAATGCAAAATTAGGAAATTGAAAAAAAAAACGGTTTTAGAATGCTTCTTTCCTAAAACATTAACGATTTTAAAAGTGTCTGTATTGTAGTTCTAATTTGTTTTGACTGAATATTTTCGCAAGTTTTCAAATTACTGCATCTCTTTAATTATGAGTTGAATACCATTAGCATATTAACATTTTTTGTTCCAAATTACCTCAGGAATGCCCTCCCTAAGTGGGGATAAAACTTCGTGGATCACCCTGTATATATATCCAAGGAAAGGATCGAAATATACTTTCTGGACAAGCGGACGACTCCTTAGTGAGGCATAAAAAAGAACTTTACAAAATTTAAAAACAAAAATTGTAATGAATTTTAACAGAAATAAATTACGGTGTATGATAATGTAACTAATATGAGCTGAATTGTGATTACAACATTTAAAATCATGAAACATTGCAGTAACACGTGAAGTAAATGAGTGATGGCAAATCGAGACGGCTGATGACACTGGCAAACAGATGTGAAATTCATTATCGCACTGAGAGGAAGGTGTGAAGCTGACTATTATTATTGTTCTCTTCGGCTCGCCTGCTTTACTGAACCCAGAACGAAAGGTATAAAAATAACATTTTGAATCTTGCTTCCTTTGGGTGTGAAACGTCGGCACTCAGTTCCAGAAAATTTCATAAGAGGCAAGTTTTTATTGGAATAACAAGCTAGAATAGCCAATCGGTATAATGACAGGCTACGGCTGGACGACCGAGGGGTTGGAGTTCGAGTCTCGATTGAGTGAACAATTTCGTCTTCTCCAGGTCCTGCAGTCGGGCTCAAGGTGTCCACCCAGCCTCCTCTCCAATGGGTAACGAGGGCCCTTTTCCCGGGGGTAAAGTGGCTGGGGCATGAAGCTGACATTCCCCTCCAACTAGTGCCGAGGTCAAGAAAATATGAATCTATGCAAGCACTTCCCCCATACGCCTCCATGGCGTAATGCTTAATTAGTTAAGCACAGGGACAACTTTCCTTTTTTATAACAAGCTATCCAGTGTAATGAATTTAATTGAACAGATCAAATTTGATGTAGGGTTTATATGTTTCGGTCCATTGGCCCAGCCTCAAGGGCATAATAATAAAAGAAAATTGGATTTGCACTTGGTACAGACCTTAGTATACGGTACACAGTTATGCTATAAAGTTTTTATATAGAAACGGTTCTTTAAGAGATTTTGTAGTAAAAGTATATCACATTCGATCTTCCTTGTACACAGTGCACAAACAATGCTGTTATTTTCTGTTTTAATGTCATGTTAGGCTGTTCTCTTATTCTTTGTTAAAACATCTGCTGGTATAACACTGAAAATGCGTTTTACTGTACTGAATATCATGCGATAGTGTTACACATTAATGTACAGAGAGTGACCAAGAATTCGCTTAAATTACTGCTAAAATGTACAGTAAATTGCATTAGAAATTTCTATATTACTTACTGAACTTACAATAGCTGTTCGAAATGAGATCGTCCATATTCAGTGCAGAGTTCACAGCCCCGTGATACCGTTCTGCAAATTGAGTGGCAGTTTAATCTGAGCATTCCCGTTAATACGAGAGGATATTTTAGGTTAAGTGACTTTTGGGCGGCTCAATAAACACTGGTATAATACGGAAGATGAGTAATTACTCTCTCTCCGGTTTGTCCTGTTGGTTGTGTGCAGTAGCGGTGTGTGTTCTGGACTATAAGCTCTTGAGGTAGGTTGAAATACTAAAAAAAATCACAGGTGTTTGTAAATAAAATACATAAGTAATTGAGCAGTTAATGACACGTTTTACTGTATAAAAGGAATTTCTTGATTTGTACAGACCATCCAGCAGTGAAATCCGCTGGGGTTGTCTGGGGTTGTCGTGGACAGGGAGGGGGGCTTTAGCTAATTTACGGGAGACAAGGATTGCGCGCATACGTCTGATAGGGAAGCATCTTGAAAGAGAAGAAAGGAGAATGGAGGATCTTTGGGAAATAAGGTGTGAGAAAGAGAAACAGATGGACTAGTGCGGAATCGTGCAAAATGGCGGGCTTTAATAGTAGCGTGATAACCTTCAGGTTCTTCTGTGGTGTCTCATGGTGTGTTAGGGCATTATGGTATTTTCGATTTATCTGCATGGTAATATAACATGTACTTTCTGCTTTGATCAATATATTTCTAATGTCAAGCAAAATATGAGAAATGTTTCATCACAAATATTAACCTTTTAATGACGAAATTTACTTCGCCCTTCCTTCACGAATACCAAGTTTGGGACAGCCAGCCGAACTACACCCTAAGCTAAAGTATATCAAAATGTCATGACAGCCATATTCGAATGATCCCAATTTTCCTTTCGCCATACATGACATCCCTACACTGACCTGCATAACAGAAAATGAAAATTTCCTTCTCGAAACACCAGTCTTTAGTCTCTGAACTTCTTTGTAATCGTATTTTCGGTAAGTATAATATTTCTGTTTGTATTCGTTTCATGTCGAAATGAAGCACAATAATATAGAAAGCGATATTCTACAATATCTTCACTTATTCCACTGAACAATTTTAAGTACCGATTTATTTGCAATGAGATCTTGTACATATTTTCCACACCTAGGTCTATGTGAGTTTTAAATATACTCAGAATGGTGCATGAAATTACATGCGCCTTAATTCACTCTAACGTGAAATTTTGCAAATTTTCTCAGTGACCATCTATAAATCACAGGATGACCCAAGAGCTGTTTTCGCAGCCATGAATCTTATATAATGTGTAAATTCCATTACTGAGGCTCACTTAATGGACCGCCCTGTTTATGAAAGCGATTCGTCACAATTAATGTTTAAATAAAGGACGTAAAACAAAACATTGCACCAACTCAATCATGAATACCTATATGGGTGTCCGTAATACATTGCAGGGCCAAATCCCCTGGGCGTCATTCTGAAGCTGTGACGTCATGATTGTGTAATAATTCTCAGGCCTGTACTTTTCCTATGTGCTAGTTAAATTGTAAATAATTACAGCTGTTAATTCATACTATGATAAAGGATATTAAAAAGAGTAGAAAAAACTGTGTCATACCAGCCTAACTCAATTATTCATTGAAGAGCCAGAGGGGAACTTCTTGATGCTTTCTTACTAATCACTTTACTATTTTAACGTTTGAGGGCGCTGATGGATGCGGCTGGTCGGGGTGTAGGGAAGTTACTTTTAACGCGGTTACTGAAGCCACGACGTTTTTCTTCTCACAACACCCACAGGCGGAAAATTAAGTTAAAAATACTAACATATTTTCTCCGTTTCATCGGGACTTTAGTACCACACTTAACTCAATAAGTGAAATGAAATAACGTGAGCCTTGCTCCGAACAGAAGTTGTAAGTAAATTTTAATGAATAAAAACAAGTTTATGTGCAGAGAAGCCGAAAGATATAAAGATAATAACTTTCAAAATTAATTAAAACAAGCTCTCTGTACTCTGTATTCACATATGTAATCGTCATAACGTACTGGAAGCCATTGCGTCACAGATATAGTAGCCAATTTGCAGAGGTACGTGTATCTCCTAAGAGCATAAAAGTCCTTATAACATGGGAAAATTAGTGAGGATAAATGAAGCCTCATAACTTAGTACGTGCCAGTCACGGTAACTGAGCGGTCTAAGGCATGTACTGTCTTCGGTCGCTCGGAAGCCAGGATCGTGTGTTCGAATCCCACACAAGGCATGGATGTTTGGTGTGTGTATGCGCTTATTCCGTGTTTGTGTTGTCCTGTGTTTTTTGTTGAGGCCTTACGATGAGCTGATCACCCATCTAAGGCGTCCTACCGTCTGTAAAAACGATCAATGAAACTGAGAAATCAGCCCTGTATTCCAAAGTGGGAGCGGGAGGAGGAAAAGAACCCAGTACGTGACGGAAGAAAGTGGAAGCAGAAGTATCAAATAACTTGTTTGAAGAAACACTACAGAATGTATAGGTTATCGAAAGTTTTGACAAGGATCAAAATTGTCCTTGAAGAGGACCATCAGTAGGAAACACGTCTAAGTGCGAGGCTGTATATTCGTAATTATTTCACGTGAAAACAATTCTTAGGATATTGCACTGTTTGACAGAATCGTTTTGTCAGAAATTGAGGCACTTTGCACCAAGAAGGGAGAGTTCTTTTCAGAAACGGACATGTCGCTGAGAAAGCAATATTGGACTTGTGACAACGGTTTGAAGGTTACAAGCGGCCGAAGTTTGTACTAACTCGGATAGACAGTTCTATGCTGTCAAGATCAAGAACTGACCATTATAAATAAATTGGGAAGCGAATTTAATTGCACAGTGACAGTAACCTATTCCAGTTAGTCTACATACTGCACAGACCGAAAGGGATAAACGGAGACGCAAGAGAAACGAATGGAATATGAACTGATGGAGAAGAATCCGGGGACAGAAAGAGGGAGAAGTAGTAGTAGTAGTGGTAGTTGTGGTTGTGGTTGTGGTTGTGGTTGTAGTACTAGTAGTAGTTGTGGTTGTAGTAATAGTAGTAATAGTGGTGGTGGTAGTGGTAGTAGAAGAAGAAGAAATGAAAGCAGGAGGAAGAGAAGAATAGAATGGATGAAACGAACATAACTAAATTTACTATTTTATATATCGCCTCCACGCATCTAAAGTTCTGGAATCAGCAATTGCTTCGAAATTTAGTTATTCTGTGTTCCTTGGGCCTGACAGGCTGAAGGCACAAAATAAGCGCTATAGATTTGACTTGAGTAGATTAATTCTTGGTTTTCGAGCAGATATAACTAGATTTACACGGAGGTGATGGAAACCAGAAAAGCCGAATGGGTTCAACTGGATATAGGATAACACAGCGCAAATACTAGTATAGGTATATTTTTTCACATCGCTTGGTGCAAACCGATTGTTTCAGAATTTCATTCTAAGTAAGTGAGATTCCGCTTAGTGGGAAAATTAGAGTGAACAATCAGAGTGACTCAGGGTTAACAGTCTCACACTCTCTAGCGCTGAAAAGTCTTCGAAGGTAACTGGTTGGAAGCTTTGAAATATATTCTTCTGTTCATAAGTAATGGCACTTCATATCGTACCTGGGGCAGCAGATTCGTTATAAACGGTGTTATGCAACCCATTACTGGACAACAGCTCGGTAAACACGTTCCCGCTGCGACGAATACGCACGCAACAATAAAAGAACCGTGTTTTCTGTGTAGATCGTACCAGAAAGTTATATAACCAGGACAGTTGGAGGAGAAAGTCAGTTGTCAGTTAAGTTTTGCAATGGAGGTTGGGAAGAGATGGCGCTATATTTCGGTTCGCAGTTCAGTTGGATATTCTGCAGACAGTAACTACTTGAGCACAGAAGCTGAAAAATATCCATTATTGAAAGCTGTTACCAAGCAACGACTAGTGACGACAGTTAACGTGTGGTGATTTGTGAAGTGTGGAAATCAGGGATAGCGTTGTAAGTGCTTACACTTCCAAGTCGTATATATAAGTGATTAATAAACTCATTCACCAGTCAAACCCCCATCTATAGTCACACACCCGGAAATCGTGACAATATGTTAAACGAAGTTTACTAAACTACATATTTTGAAAACTGTCAAGTAGCAGTTATTATGAAGGGTAAAATGGAAAGGATATTGTCACGTGTAAGGGTGACTTATAAGACGCGTTTTGGATCTAGTAATTTAAGTAAATATTTCCATGAACTGGCATTCCGTGACAAATTCTTTCGCAGAAGCTTTGTTTAAATAATCCGGTAATTGAATCTGCAACGCAGAATGAGCTGCGTAACGACACCTGGTAATTCAACGCCGTCAATTACTAAGGCAGTAACGTCTTCATGTATTGTCCTTACTCACTCACTCAGTCATGGAGCTGAGGCCTTCCTAAGAAGCCGCCACTTGTGTAGCTAGTCAAGGACTTCCCAGCATTTTATGTAACCCAAAGGTTCATTGCTGTGTTCACAAGAGCACTCCACTGGTCCCTACCCTGAGCCAGATCTATCCAATCCATACCATCCCATCCTATCTCTCTAAGATACATTTTAATATTGTTCACCCACCTACGTCTTGGTTTTCCCAGTGGTCTCTTTCCTTCTGGCTTTACCATCAATATCCTATATGCATTCCTCTCCTCTCCCATTCATGCTATATGCCCTTCCCATTCCATCTTCCTTGACTTGATCATTCTAATTATACTTGGAGAAGAGTACAAGTTATGAAGCTCCTCATTATGTAGTTTTCTCCAAACTTCCTTCTTTATCTCTCTTCGGTCCAAATATTCTCCTCAGCACCCTGGTATCAAACACCCTCAGTCTATGTTCCTCCCTTAAAGTCAGAGAACATTGTTATCCTAATAATTTCAATTGTATATATAGACGGGAACTAAATGAAATCTTGGAACTTCGTCTTAGTGCATTTAACGACATCTTGTCAGGTTCATAGATTATGCATTTTTGGATGGGATAATGATTGTAAGTGAATGTATGAAATGAAATATACTGGCCTAAGCTGAGGTGCCATCTGAGCTTCTGCTTGGAGGAACTGATGAAAATCACGAGACACCTCTCAAGGTATCCGGCCTGCGGATAGAGAATCGAACCCTTGAATCCCGAACATGAATTTTGAATACCGGTACCCATATCACAGCATTTGTTTTCGTAAAAGTTAGTTATATGCCTTATCATTGAAATAGAAAATTACAAGATATGTCCAGAGCTGGACTGGATTAGATGCATCGGTACAGGACTGATTACACTATAAACTCTAATATGAACTGCCTTAAGTAAATGCGATTTTCCCCTATTACAGTCATGTTTGATCTTCATTGATTGTGGAATAAAAGTACAGAAAATAGGCAAATAAAACAACCAGTCTAAGTTACATAAAACTGAATTTTGGTGGTATGTTACAGCCTCAAGGTGTGTTTGCGTATTAACTAACTCACTAATTCGGTGACAAGCTAACTAATTAATTAACTTGCTGACTTAACTGACTAATTAAATCACTGAATAGCTAAGTAACCAATATTCTGGTGGCACAACTGCTGCCATCCAGCCACTAATTGGACACGACCCGGAGTCGGTTCCTCCATCTGCCACCTACGCAACTTCTCACAGAATCATTTTCCATCGCTTCCCTCCCAATTTTCCAATTCGCTGATTTTCAAGCGATTTTCCCATCATCTTGTGTGCCCAGTCGAAACTGCATATCCAATCCACATCAGACTGGTTCATATCCTGAATTCTAGTGGACACAATTTATATGTCAGTGTTGATAGAACACAAGTAAAACTGAATGTTACAAAACACAAAATTTTCTTCGGTGTTTTTGGCATAATTGCTTGAGCTGCTGACCGCCATTAGTGGTCAGTGCAGCATCGAGGCAGACATTAGGGTATTGAATCCCAAGAGAAGAAACTGGCTTGTGGATATAGGAGTATGTGCCTTATGGACAAATCTCTGTCCAGGCAGAGCACTGAATTCATAATCTGGACGTTCTGTGTATCAATATTGGCGCGGAGACCTAGTACTCGTCATCATCATTGTCATTATCATCATAATATTCCTGTTGCTCCCTCTGTAGCATAAGGCATCTGTGAAACGCTTCATTTCCCTTCAATTTCTTAGTCTGACAGATAGTGAGAGGTCTCCTTGGATGGAGGATCAGCCCGTCGCAAGACTGATACCTACACAGGATAACAAAATAAGAATAAACGCAGGCAGACATTCATGACTAGAGTGGGATTCGAAACCACGACACCAGTGTTCGAGCGGGAGACGACACTTCATGCCTCAGACCGCGCGTTCACTGTGACCGGAGCGAATATTAATGGCATTGGTAAATTTCCGAAGAATAAATTCTGGAGTATTACCTTAAACAGAGCACAGCTGTTTCCAAACAATCGTGCCATTCTACGCTATATAACATGGTTCCGTCTTTAAACATACGAAAATTCATTGTCACTGTAGTGGGGTATTGCAGAATGCTGTTACGTCGGCCCACTTTGATGTGTGCTGTTCGACACGCCACTCATCTCCGAGTGGTCTCGAGGGGGCTATTGACACAGGAGGCTTGGAGTAAAGGCATTGTTATTCTGTAGAACAGCCATCATGTCGCTTCCTTCTGCCGTGTGACTATTTCAGATCCGCGTAATGAGACGAGAGGGTAGACATTTTCTTGCAGGCGTAACATGGAGAGAGTCAGCCTGAAAATCATGCCTTTCAACTCCTGAATTCTTCAACGGGGGGCTGTAAAATGTAGTTGAGATGGACTTATTTAGTTCTTGACTGACTAAATTCATGTTACTGTGTCACTAAGTACTGTAGGCGGATGGAAGCCCCCCTGCCGTTCCTCATTCATCGCTACCATTCACCTTCAGCAGTAGTCACGTGGTCGTTTTGAGACTAACCAAAAAATTCAGTATCTTTAGATGTGCTTCAACATATATCTTATAGTTCTGTCACAACTGTCTGTGTGCCTGTAAGAAACAGCGACCAAACGAATTCGATATGTCAAACCTAGAGCACCTGTTTATTCTCTTATCAGCTTCCTTTTAAAGCAGCTTAACCTGTGGAACTGAATTATATTGAGCATTTTTTCAGGTGCTGATCAAATGTAATGCACTTCATTTCTGTTTTATGTAGATATTACAACTTAAGTTGCATTTCGCGATGAATTGTTCGAAGATGGATATGCTCCTTTCGATATGTAACCGATTATTTGAAAAATTAAAGTTTATAAGTTTTACGAATCTCAGTTGTTTAGTTTCGCAGAAGTGTGATGCAACTAGGTGCAGGAGTGCAACACTTTTATTATATCTACATTATCATATAGTTCATGTCGTCCAGACCGGCTCTGGGGCCAACCCAACCTCCTATACAATGGATACCGGGGGCAAAGTGGCAGGGACGTGAAGCTGACCACCAACCTCCAGTTAGTGCCGAGGACAAGAAAATATGGGTCTACACATTCACTCCCCCATACGCCTTTGTGGTGTAGTGTTTACTGAGTTAAGCATAGGGACAACTTTATCTTTATCTTACCTTACCATAATCATAATTACTTGCTGTAATAAGTGTTAAGACCCATATTATTTAGGGGCATAGATACATCAGCACTTGCCTCAATGTGCACCTAAGAAAAAGAAGGACAATAAGAATTTTAGGCGTCCTTGAGACACACATTTTAACTCGTACAAAGTTCTCATAAAGCTCACTTTCGACGAAATCACTACAATAATGGCGTTACCAATTAAGCATGTCAAACCAGCGATCGCCCAATCAAGCAGTGGGTGTGCAGTCCCTTCCATCACAGTTCCAGATGCAACGCGAAGGCGAAATGACCCACCGAATGCTGCATTTCCCGTTACGTGTTGAACAAAATACTCGTATGAGGATAGTGGATTGAAAATATAATGTGATTAAAGGTGTTAAAAGGATTGTAGTGGAAAGCTGTGTGAAGGAAATGCTCAAATATACACATGAGGTTAAATGAGATAAAGTAAAACCATTGAGGCTGTCGATGAAGTTTGGTGACTGTTGGTGATGTAACACGAAACGATGAAGTTGAAAAAGTTTCAATATTTATTTTCTGTTTTATGCATATAACTGTTAATAGATGGAAGTGAGAAATTATATTTATCGAACCTTTGAGTTTGTTAATAAAAAAACGTGCTGCACGAGATACGCTATTTTTTAACCGAGAAAATGGGAAAATATGAAATAAGCGTGGTCACAACGTGTGAACTGAGATATTTCGACAATTGCTGTGCTGAGTTCGAATCCCTTGTGTAGCTCTGTCCCCATTTATGCCTGAGAAAGTACAAGTTATGTGGGATAAACGTGAAATGTTACCGAAGGGAGGACGAAAGCTTATTTTGAATTAAGGTTAACCGAAGCCATAACATGGAGTGTCTCTTTACTACTTATGTGAACTTTATTTGCTTTAAGCTTAAATATTTTGTATTTCCTTCAGACACTGATATTGACGCCTGAGAAATCTTCTCTGGGAGCTGTTCCTCTGAGTGAAACCATTTCTTTGCAACTGCAATATTTTATTGCTATTCTTATTTCTACCTTCTCTGAAATGTCGCCATATTCCTTATCCGACTCAGCGCTTTATTTCTTCTCTTCCATAAACCTCCAGAAAATATATCTACCACAGACCTGACTATCTTAAAAGAATTCTTTCTACTATAAGATACACCATGCATGTATTTAGAGATAAGGCATAGTTTTGCTTGAAATGTACATTGTACCTTATGATATTTCAAAGCAGTAATGTACTTTGTTCAAAGTTGTCTCTTTATTTCTACTCTAGAGAACGTGATGGTAGAGGAACGAGGCTAATGATAAATCGTATCTAAAGTGGAAAGAACAGGAGGCAGGACACTGTCTCACTTTCTTTCATTTGACGGCGATATCTGAACTTTCACCACTGCGCCAACGCCGGAGTCCAGCTTTCTCTTCATGGTCTTGTTTAGGTTACCTTCTATAACTCCCCACTTAACCCCAATGGATATGTTACCAAACAGTGTCACAAACGTATTGTCACGAATGTGGAGTGTGATTCTAGACAGATTTTGGATTGTTGAGTGGCTCTGTTGGGCTCTTTGAATCACAACATATTCGTGACTATTGGCCGCGCCATAGCTCAAGCGGTTAGTCGCCGGCTTTCTACCGCGGCGGCCCGGGTTCTATCCCGGGTCTGGTAAAGTGGGATTTGTGGTGGACAAAGTGGCGCTGGGGCAGGTTTTCTTCGAGTACTTCGGTTTCCCCTGCCAATCTTCATTCCACTAATTGCTCCACAATCACCCTCACCTATCATCTCGGTCTGGTACAATAGGTCATAAGTGGCCACAGTGCAA
This sequence comes from Cryptotermes secundus, assembly GCF_002891405.2. NCBI lineage: Eukaryota > Metazoa > Arthropoda > Insecta > Blattodea > Kalotermitidae > Cryptotermes > Cryptotermes secundus. Next base: position 590,150 of record NW_019719359.1, on the reverse strand, counting down.
GGGACTTAGTCCCACGAAATAAAAAAAATACTCATGACTATATCTTACAGTTCACTGTTATACACACACTAGTGTCCACAGTCACTTCCTCACTGCCGTTGCTTGGTAGCAGCTTTCAACAGTGAACGTTTCCATTCCTTTGGGTATTTGGACTGTTCCCGACCTCAGCTGCCAGCTTCTAATAGCAACGGCTCACAACGACTGAATAGCAGAAGTCCTCTGACTGACTGCTCCTAACTTATCCTTCCTATAACATTTCGGCACGAACCTCATATAAAACACCTCCCTGTTGCAGTGTATTTGTTCCTTAGCGATGGTATTACGTATTCCACTGTTGCATACGTAGCCATCAGCATCTCTCCTCTGTTGGTTACAGCCGCTGCTTAGTAACGACCGACTGTTCCGACTCCACATTCTTTGCTCTGAACGAATATGTCACAGTATTTTGTTTGCTTCCTATAAATTCGCAGGCCTTCTTATCTTCAGGAACTCTGGACACAAATCTACGTTGTATGCCTAGTGAACTGGCTGCAGACACCTTCTGCTTGCTTTCTAAAACTTAATACTTACCACAGCGGATATGAATATCCGTATTACATAAGGATATTCATATTACAGTAGACACTGTATAACTCCATACGAATCCCCAGCGGATCTGATTACCAACCTGTCACGTCAGGACACTTCCATTTCGTTTCCTGTAACTTTGTACTTACCCTTAGCGGACATGAATGTCAGCCCTTCTTATATTGAAGGTATGGCCAAATTCTTTTTTATTTGCTCTCTATCCCTTTTCTTATCCTCAGCGGATACATGTACTAATCTTTGTTATGTTTAACTCACAGTAGAACACGTTTATTTTTTTCTATAACTTCGTACTTGTCAGCAGATGTGAATAACAGTTTTTGTTATATTTAGTTCAGAAGGGAACCTCTTCTGCTTTCTTTCTGTATATTCCTATGCGTCCCCACAGAATACGAATATCAGTCAGTTTTATATACAACTCATAACATAACCTTGTTTGTTTGTTTCCTGTAACTTCGCACCTATCCCTAGCGGATTTGACAGTCAATTTGCATTATATTTAACCATAGCAAGACTTTCTTGTCTTGCTCTCTCTGTTTTTATCTTTTCCCAGCAGATATGAATACGTTTCTGCTTCATGTTTATACCATAGCACTGCCTTCTTTTGTTTTCTATAATGTCTTACTTGTCCCCATTGGATGTGATTACAAGCTTAGAGCAGGACATTTTTATTTGTTTTCTATAATTTTGTACTTGTCCTCGACGGATATGAATACCAGTCAGTACTACCTACAGCAGAAACTTTTTTGTTTACTTCCCATAACTTCATACTTTCTGTGAATATGAATATAGATTTCCTTATAATGTGCTTGTAATATAACATTTTTACCATCTGTGTAAACCAGTCATTTTTCTTTGTAATATTCATATTTAAAAATCTAAATGTCACTAGAATCGTATGAATCATTTGTTTTTTGTATAATACAGATCTCGAGGCAATTGAATACTCGTGCTGAAGTTGTCTATTATGTCTGCGTTTGAAAATATAACTTCATTACTGAAAGATGGCTCCCTAGTTCACTCACTTCTATTAATTGTCGGAAAAAAGGAATAAAATCTAAAAGTGTTATATGTGATTGTATAATTGGACTTAATTAATGAGTTGAACGGTTAATTATATTTTGAAATAACCTGGGACAGAAATGACAAATAGGAATTCTTTCCCCTAAAACAACTAAGGGCTGACTGAATTTAAGAATTATTTCTTGCCATTCAATTCAGAATCCTTTATCTTACCATTATATATGTAAGAACTTGAAGTCTTTGATTTTATCTGCTGTTTATTTTGGTCTGAAACTAGTCTCTTGCCCTAAAGAAAGGTTACAAGCCTGCATAGCTTGAGAATATTTGAGAATGTCACGATGAAGAGCGTATTTAAACTTAAGAATACCGTAACAACAGGCGAATGAGGAAAACTGAATAATTAAGAGCTATATAATTTGTATTCCTTACTTGCCTAATATTAGGGCATTCAAATCCATGGGGTGTGATATTCCGGGCAAGTAACATGCAATGGCGAAGGAGGAAATCTTAAAACTTCTTGGTCTGAAAACTCTAAGGGAATATAAAACTTCATAGACCAAAACGTAGATTGGAGGCAAGATAAACTTGTTCTTGTGCTTAACTAATTAACCACTGTGCTGTAAAGGCGTATGGGGAACTGGATTTATAGATCAACACCTTCTTGACCTCGGCATTAGGTGGAAGTGAGTGGTCAGCTTCACGCTCCAGCCTCTACGCCCCAGGAAAAATACCCCAGTACCCATTGTTTAGGGGACTGGGAGGGTCCCAGGACCGGTCTAGAAAACGTGGAGAAGAGAAATACCTTTCTCCTAGCGGAACTCGAACTCCGACCCCTCTCAGTCCGTAGCCAGTCCCTGTACTTAAGAAAATATGGCTTGAACTTATGTGAGTGGTGATGGCCGCACCATAGCTCAAGCGGTTAGTCGATGGCTTCCCACCGTGGCGGCCCGGGTTCGATCCCGGGGTCTGATGAAGTGGGATTTAAGGTGGACAAAGTGGTGATGGGGCAGATTTTCTCAGAGTACTTCATTTTCCCCTGCCAATCTTCATTCCACCTATTGCTCCACGATCGCCCTCACCTATCATCTGGGGCTGGTAGAATAGGCCAGAAGTGACCGCAGTGCAAGGGACTTAGTCCCACCCCACTAGCAACAAAAAAATATGTGAGTGCTGGGACCACTCTTTGAAATTTATCACACTAATTCTAGAAGTGTACAGCCAGTGTTGTGTGACAAATAGAATAGACCAAAATGGGGAGCCCATATTGGGGACGCCTTTTGTTTCCACTCGCTATTCCTCAGGATTCATCCTCGAAACAACTCAGTGGACTGCAACTAAACGTGACATAATCTAAAGTTAAAAGGAAATTTGTATTTTGTCCTTTTCCGCCCTGTACGAGAGCCTACTTTACTAAGCTGGAGCTCGAATTTCATTTCGCCAATTCTGTCAAAAATAACTCATTGCACAGATTTTAATAAAGATCTCATTCGTACCGTAATTTTTACGAAATATTTCCGATTTAGTTTATATTTAACGAAACATAGAGAGAAATATTTTCTTACCATCCAACATTTTATCAACGTTGTGCTTAGCTTAGAACAGTCTAATTATATTTACAGTATATTAAAATTAAATGTAATGCGCCATTAAAACTGAAGATATTCGCATTTTGAAAAAAAAAAATATATATATATATCGTTACATCTCCCGTTTCCACTCTTGTTTAATCTGAGATGTAAACACGAAACACTGAGATTCAGTCGTAAAGGGATGTAATTGAGATATGTCTGGAAGCTATGTTTATGTAAATAACAATTCTAACCTTATCCTTAATGCTGTATAACTGTTTTCATATCCGAGATGGCGATCCCGTGTAGTCTGAAGTTACTGCTTATACATATCGGCGCTTGGAACCTCCATACACATGAGCAGAAAATTACACGGTATATGTAGTGGGTTTCAGGATGTATTTATTGAAGTAAATGTGAGTAGTGTTGAGGGGTTGCATAAGAATAGAAAGAGTTTCGGAAAATTGGAGTGTGGAACTCCATCACTGTATTAGTTGACACTCTTCGCTCTTCGAGTTAAGGTTCCATTCACAAATCAAATGGCAACTAAGGGCGGAAGATGATTAGGTGCCAAAGAGAAGTTGTCTAAGACAATACACCTTTCTTGCGAGCGGGAGGCATTTATTAGGTTACCTGAATTCTGATTTACTCAGTTCAGCAACATGCTGAGAAACGAGATGTCATCACACCGCTCTCTTTAAGGACATAATTATTACAGTACAGTAAGTGAAGGTATCAAGAGTCTAACTCACTAACTTGCAACATTATCATCGGAGGAACTAATGGACTAACAGGCTGCTTAACGAATGAAATAGTCACATAAGCAAGAAATCAGATAATTAAAAACAAGAAGTGCTGAGAAGAACTAATCGTCTACTTTCCATTGATACGACACGGACAGGATAGAAAACGAAGAGGCCAAAATTTCAATTGTTGCATGTGTATTCGTTGCTGCGGTAACATTTTTAGCCAGATGATGCCTAGCAATGCTGGGGGGAAGACACACAGACTGATGGGAGAGGTTTATGAGGTACGGCATTGAGACGTATTCAGGTGCCATGATATATGTGTATCCATGTATCGTAGCTAGGCAACTGCTTCGTAAAACGTTACCGTGGCAACGAACGCACACACAATAATAGAAGAAATGTTATGGGCGTCGTTTTCTATGCCGTCCTTGTCGTATCAAATGTAAGTAGGCGCTCAGTTCTTCCCAGAACTTATTGTATTTTTGCAAAATAAGGGAAGTAGGCTAATAACTGAAGTAGTTTTCCAGGCAACTGAAGAGCTAACAGGAGAATTGGAAATTTTAACGCAGTTCACACCCAACAAATATTATTAGAATTATCAAATTGAGGATGAAGATAAAAGAAACGGGGCTTAAGTCACGCGATAAGAGCAACTAGAAATACACACAATACTTTTATGGGAATCCTGCAGGCAGGAGGCCATTTTGAAGTCAGAATGGCGGTGTGTGGGCGATTATACATAAGAAACAGTGATGTCGACTGAATTAACCTGGTTCAAGACAGGGTCCAGGTAGCCGAGTCTGGTGAACGCGATAATGAACTTTTGAGTTTCATAAAATCCGGGGAATTTCTTGGCTAACAGAGCGACTATAAGCGTCTCAACAAAAGCTCTGATCTCTCTATATAATTTTAGTGCTTAGAGAGTACATAAATGTCAAAGGAACTGTTAGTTTACTAAGTAATTAAAATGAACTAGGAACTCAGAGGACATATTCAAACGATATTACGATATTAATTAAGTTCCCGTATTTCATATCAAGGTTAATGTATCCGATATTCTGAAACTGTTACATGCCGTAGAATGAGCCCCTCGGACCTCAAAGCGGAAACGTCAAGCAAAATCGCTTCCTGATGATTGTATTTTATTTCAAAACTTGTACAATCCAAATGTATCCATTAATGATTGACTCTAGAATACGTTTAACGACTCTTTTCGAATGCATATTTTATATAGTAACACGTGGCAGGGTGAATCTGAATGAAGGACAGGAAAAGGCGTGGATGAAAGTGTTTGTAGCATAACTCGGTATTTGTCTGTCTTGAAATTAATCAGTCAGCCAATTTAATGGAATCGAGTTTGGACCTTCCGGGTAAGAATCAGAGATACCAGCTTGCGGTTTCACCTCTTAATAAAGCCTAATATTTGTGAATATTTAATGGGGATATTACAACAATAAATTGAGTTCAAAATTAATTGCAGACAACAATTACGACTCAATAATTATGCTCTTTGTGGGAAGGAAATTGTCTGGTATTATTATTGTGAAATCATGTGACATGTCTGCTTATTAATTCCTGTGATTATGAATCAGTTACTACATCGCTAAATTAAATCTCCATGAAAGTAAATTTGTTTGGAAAAAAATGCCTATTTTAATAATTTCACTAATGCCCAGGATTACTTTAATATCCGTGTATATCTCAGGCTCGGTCCCTCTCCTCTCGCAGCAGACAGATCCGTGCCGCTTTCGGGGGACTCTCTTTCCATTTACACTAAGACTTCTCCCCACCACTTTAAAACTTATAGACGTCTTTCTTTACGTTCATCCTTATAAAACTTTCTCTAACTCACGCACCGAAAGTAAATTCTTCTGATAGATCTTCTTTTATCCTATATTGAAAGATAAGGCAAGGTATTAAAATAGGAAAGGCTATGTTCCAATATTCGCATATAGAAAACAAGCGAGTGATCCCACAAAGAGAACCATCGGTGTAGGAATGGCCAATCAAGGGCATTATAAAAGGAAAAGGAAACGAAGAAATTGAATATAGCAGAGGAGAAGAATGCTTCTGAAAGGAAAATGTAAGTATAATCAAGAAAACGTCAAATGGAAGTTGGAGAGAAAGACAAACTGAAAAAGAAATTTAAAGAAACGGATCCTTGGTTTTTAAAGTAAAGTGCCTGTCGAGAAACTCGTTATCGGAGCTTAGCTAGCTGACTGACTGCACTATACGGGATCTTCTTTGAGAATTTAGTAGTCACTCAGCAAATGAACAAATTTCCGGCCTTTAAGGGACCAGAATTATCATCAAGCTGAAAATAAAACCCACCATTTAACCGAGTTCCTTGTACTTCATTCCGGGGTATGTCTTCACACCCAGTTTCTCTAAATTCTGTTTTAATATTATCATCTTCTGTGCATATCCCTTACAAATGATGCATTTTGTCGAGGCCTTGTGAAAAATTATGTGTATGGTTCTATTCTTCTCGATTGTGCTGCGCCACATTTTCGCACCATCTTTCTTTGTTTCGTCTCCATATTTGATACAGCTTAGCGATATGTACTAAGAATTCAAATACAGTTTCTCAGGCATCTTCAGGACTCTAGTTATTTATAGTTTTCCTATACTAACCACTTGTGTAGCTTCGTAGAATATCCTTTATTTAACTACCTGTAAGAATATCATTAGGAGAGCTGTACATATCTTGTAGTTCCTCGTTATGGAACATCAGCATTTCTCCATACCGATCAGGTAGTCTAAAACTTTGACGTTTATTCGGGAGTTTCTCTCTTCGAATCTAACTCGAAACACATTTGAATTGAATTAGTTGATAGATCTTCCACTTCCTTACACACACACATATACTGGGATATTATCTTAAAATAGGCCTCACATACATTTTACACTTCTTGCATTTTCGTACTACTTTTGGACGTAAGGAATATTTACGATTAATTCAGAACCCTTAAATAATCTACAATTTACTAACTGCTTAGACCCAATTCTTATCTCTTGGGTTCAAATAATGCAATTGTTACATTTTTCAAATATTCGTAAGACGCATTCTTTCAGCACAACTAGAGAAATATATATATAGACAATAATTTTCGGAAAGAACTTTCTGATGTACGCTTTTCTCTGGGTGTGTAATTCTGCTCAGACAGGCTGTCAGAAAGCAGGTCATAAATGGGTGAAATGGAGAAGTTTGTTATGCGTTTCTATGCATATCTCATATTGATGCAAATCTGAATATCCTATAAATCTCAGATTTGACCTTAAAAGTTCTCATCGATGCATTTTTTGTGATCTTCATGAGCAAAAGTGTCTCCCACCCAAAAGGCGTATGCATGTTTGTAAGCACTCATATCCCTCTACCAATTTTCAATATCTATAGTCAGATGGCTTATGCTTGCCACTCTCAAAACGAAAACTAGATTTAAGTTTTGTTTGGACGCCACACGCGTTTTGTCTTATAATATCTTAAGACAATTGTATATCTATAACAATCATTTAGCACGCGTTTCAAATGTTACTTCAGTGTCTGATATTGACAAGTCTCTATGTTAGAATTATTTATTTGAGGGAATGGGACATTTATGGGATAAATAGTACATTCGTATCAAATATGATGCAGGTCTGTCTGTTGATTATGAAGATTTTAGGGGGAACAGACGAATGATCATGCGCATGTTGCTAAGAAACAAAAATCAAAGGTTCTAAGCTAAGTACTATATAGGGAAAATTTCTGTATCATGCTGTTCATACTTGATTTCATGAAAATCCACCATTTAATTTTTTTTATTATTATTTATTGGCTGCTACAAGATGTAAGCAAAATGTTACAAAACTAGTTCGCTTGAACTAACAATCTGTTTTAATTTGACACTAAGTTACTAAGATTATATGAAGTTAAGTTCGCCCATCGGATCCCTTAGCTGTCGGGCTGCTTGGCTAGTTCGTAAGGTTTGGTCCGTTTGAGTCGCCTGGTTAGGTTTCCCACAACACCAGTTAATACAAAATAATCTAGATGGGTATAAATGCGGATATTAATGACGCTATATTCTCACCTTTAGTTTGAATGTGAGGAAAGAAACTAACAGTAATGAAAGTGAAAACCCATAGACCGTAACTGAATTACTAAGTAAGCTCCTATTCCCATGCATTTACACAACTTGGCCATGTCCAATTCGATAACTGAAGTTATCTAGAGCGACTGCCGCCAGAAGTTGACACGGAATTATTACAGATTTATGCTTTATCGCCTCGGTCCTCTGGAATGCCGAGACACGTGCAGCAGACATAGCCCTAGTCTGACATCTAGCGGATTTCCTCGTCGTTTTCGCTGTTTCCGGAAGACGTCATTCCTTCGAGTGCGGAATCCAGATACATAGAAAGTTTCTTAATGATGCTGACGTTCGAATCTGCAATGTTTTGCTCTTTCTTTCCCATATTCGAGACCAAACAGGCCCATGAGAAAGTGAGGACATGGAGCAGTTCATTACTGCCCCTTTTGAATTGAGTTCGGAAAGAACTTAATTCTAATTTCAGTCTGCGAGCGGACCACTGGTTTTACCGAGATCTGTAGTAGTTCCTCTCATTCCCTGCTGTGTGAAGCCGGTCACGGTAGCCGAGTGGTCTAAGACATGTACTGTCTTCCCTCGCTAGGAAGCCGGGATCGTGGGTTCGAATCCTACACAAGGTATGAATGTTTGGTGTGTGTACGCGTTTATTCTGTTTGTGTTGTCTTGTGTTTAGATAGCGGCCTTGTGACTAGCTGATCGCCCAACAAAGGGGTTCTACTGTCTGTAAAAATGATCACGAAACTGAGAAATTAACCCTATGCTTCAAAGTGGAAGCAAGAGGAGAGAAAATAAACATAGTTTCTTTCCAAATTCTTATCTACTTCTTTCACATTTAATTCTGTATCGTACAGAATTTGCGATTCAGAAAGTGTTATTATACATGTCAAGATTAGGGCATCCTGACTTATATTTTGCGTTGTCACCATAAGTCCCTTCAGGAAAACTTAAGAATACAAAAATTATTTACCTTTTACAATGCTAGAATGATCAAGTCAAGGAGGATGAGGTGGACAGATCATGTAGCACGAATGGGAGAGACGAGGAATGCTTATAGGATATTGGTGGGAAAGCCAGAAGGAAAGAGACCACAGGGAAGACCAAGGCTTAGGTGGTGGACAATATTAGAATGGATCTTAGAGAGATAGGATGGGATGTTATGGATTAGATAGATCTGGTTCAGGATAGGGACCAGTGGAGGACTCTTGTGAACACGGTGATGAACCTTCGGGTTCCATAAAATGCTGGGAAATTCTTGAGTAGCTGCAGAATTGGCGGCTCCTCAAGAAGGGCTCAGCTCCATGAGTAAGTAAGTAAGTAAGTAAGTAAGTAAGTAAGTAAGTAAGTAAGTAATGATGATGACAGAAGTGAAGACTAATTATCCTTCTTATCAATGTCGTAAGGTAAAGGTAAAATTGTCCCTGTTCGTAATTGATCACCAAGCCATAAAGATGTATGGAGAGTGGAGGTATAGTTTCACTATTCTTCATCTTGACATTAGATGGAGATGAGTGATCAGCTTCACGCCTCGGCTGCTTTACACCCTGGGGAATTTCTCCCGGTAGCTGCTGAATAGGAGGCTTGCCATAAACTTCATACAACACTTCAGCCAATATTCTTCTCTCGGGTTTAACTCCATGTTTAGACGAAATTAGAGTAAGTCAGGGTCCGCTGAACACTTTCAGGTTCGACTCAGCTTTGTATTCGAAGGAGAGGAGATTAAAAATGGTTTATAATTTTTTTCCCTTGGCACTACACTCCCAGTGGGCCTAGGCCTGCCTCCATGAACTTCCGTTCACTTCAATTCTTCTAGATCTTACACAGACGGTAAGACTCCTTGGGCGAGTGATCAGCTCGTCGCAAGGCCTCTGCCTGTAGACAAACACAGAAAAACGCACACAAACATTCATGCCCTGAGTGGGATTCGAACCCACGATCCCGGCTTCCGAGCGAGCGAAGACAGTGCATGCCTTAGACCTCTCAGCTACGGTGACCGGCGTTCATAATTTAGTGATGTCAAATACATATTTCTCAGGCAATATACTTTGAAATATCCCCCAGTAATTATTTTGATGCTTCAGTTTACCATATTAATTATTTGTTACGCAAGCGTCCTACGAACCCTAGCATAGGATTTGTTGGCCATGATGAATGAACGTAACTTTCTGAAGAAAACTGATTAAACATTGAGCCTGTTTCATCATAAAGAGAATTGTATTATATTCAAGTTACATTTTCGTAGTATTTGTATACTTACAGGAGGAAGTTTTGTTAACTTATAAGCACCATTTCAAAATAAGGCTCCTCTTCCCTTTTCCATCGCAGCAGGACTCATGTTATCAAACCTGAAAATGCGACATTTTAACTAGACATTCGAAAAATATTAGTGATTTTTGGCATAACAGTAACTTTCGCACTTTTTTCAGTATTCATTCACAACCAAGAATATTCCTGGGGGGTAAAGGGGGCCGGCGCATAAGGCTCAAAACTATTAGCCAATTGTCTTGAAAAATGTGGAAACATGGACGTCTCAGAACCCTATGGGAATCCACGGCCTGTTACAGGGATAACTTTACCTATCTTTTTCTTTGGTCCCTCGCTAGAAAACCTCCGTCACATCCGCTGCCCACTGTCAAAGAGAGCTCTCTCTCTCTCTCTCACTGTCTCCTTTAATTGCTCCTTTTGCCGCCTTCCGACTCTGGATGTCTCTCTCACAGTTGGTCTATATTTGGACTTCTTGGTGCATGGGCTCATTTCCATTTGAGGTATCAGTGAGAACTCTTCGAAGGTTACTTCAAACGAAAATGCTGGTGAATGTGAGGTTGAAGGGCTTGCTTCCCGAACGGTGTGTTTCCTTCTCTCATAATCTCTCGCTACTCGTTATAGGAATATTTGCAGTTTTGGTACACCCAGGCAGGCCGTTCCTGCTGTCAGGCGCTGCAGAGATGTTGTCATCGGAACTGATTCTCTACTCGACACCCTGGGTGGAGCCACAGTAGATTCTGGAACAGCCTGTTTGCTAACTTGTTAATTTATATTTTTTGGGTGTGTTCCATTAACGTCTTCTCATTTTCAAATCCGAAAGCTGAGTTTCTCTTATACTCCTCTTGGCTACTATTGTCGTAATATTGTATTGCACATCACTTATTTATTCCTATTAATTAGTCAGCTAACATGCAATTTTTTTAAAACTCTTTAAGTTTTTGAATAGGAAATTGTGTGTGAGACGGCTAACTAACAGTAATAAATTCTGTTATCATCATCATTATTATATTGTGCTGCATTTTTACGTCGAAAATTTCATGGAACAACAAAATTTTCGCCGTAGTAGCAAGCTTCATTCAACCGGAATTATACTCGGCCATGGCATGAGCCATTGCTACCTTAGACTACATTCATCTAGTACTTTTCATAATTCTAGATCTTTGTAACTGGAGTAACAAAGCAGTAACCGCCATGCGAATTCCTAAGGGAAAATAAATATGGTCGCAGCAATTTCCACAGGAATTATACGCGTTGGATTCAAGATTTCATTAAATTAACTCGAAATCCGTTTGTCTCTGGAAAGAGAGAATGTACGCTGATAGTTTCAAACATTAAGAAACTACAGTCTCATATTCAGCCCTGCATGTCAAGATAAGTAGAGTTACACGTGGAAATACAGACATACACTACAGCTGGGTTGTGATGGACAGGCCCAACTGCGTTATAGTTGGCAACACTGGTTATTCCTCTGCGCGCCATATCTGCACTAAGTCAGGATACATTCCCATCCCGGCGGTCCGGGTTCGATCCCGGGTCTGGTCAAGTGGGATTTATGGTGGACAAAGTGGCGCTGGGGTGGGTTTTCTCCGAATGTTTCAGTTCCCCTGCCAATCTTCATTCCACCAGTTGCTCCACAATCACCCTCACCTATCATCTGGGGCTGGTACAATAGGCCAGAAGTGGCCTCAGTACAAGGGACTTAGTCCCACCCCACTAGCAATAAAAAAGACAGGATACAGCAGAGAACCACTTTGCACTGCCACGGAATGTGTTCCATCAATGGGATTGCAATTACTCTCGCCTCAAAATTGCAACAAACAATATTTTCGTTTCATCCTCGCCTGTGCGACAGATATTGATAGTGTTTTGTCCAGCAGAAGGTTACAGTATTTCTAACACATGTGACATATTCTCCAGCATAAAGAAATGTAAACTGATGAAATCTTGTGATGGAGCAACGCATCAAATTTAGAAGTGTCGAAAACACCGACTCTCCAGCAGACCCTATTTTATCTTATTGTGGATCCTCAGTATGTATTTCCACATATTGTAAATAGCTGATACTCTCTTCCACTTGAAGCTTCCGTAGGAAAACCCGAAGAACAGAAACAACTGGAAGAAATGACGTAGAAGGTAAAGGTAAAATTATCCCAGTACATAACTGAGTATACACTACGCCATGAAGGCGAATAGGCGAGTGGATGTTACAGACCCGCGTTTTTTTATTTCGGCACTAGTTGGAGGTGAGTGCTTAACTTCACGTCCCGGCCGCTTTACCCCCGTTACCCACTGGGTAGGAGGTTGAGTGGACCCCGGAGCCGGTCTGAACGACATGAAAAAGTGAAAATTCTTAACTTCACCGAGACTCGAACTCCGACCTCTCAGTCGTCAAGCCAGTAGCTACTCTTTATACCGACTGTGCTGTTCCGACTCACAGAATTGACGTAGATGGCATAGTAATATTAAAAAGAATCTTAAAGAACCAGAATAGGAGGTTGTGAGCGGGCTTCATCTAGCTTCTGATTAAGGACCATCAGTAGACCGTTGTAAACACTGTAAGGGAATTTCGGGCTCTAGAAATTTTTGGAAATTCCTGGAGTTGCTGGCCAACTGTCTTAAAGAAGGACTCAGCTCAATAGGTAGTTGATTTGATAGCCAGTCACTTTAGTCACTGAGATAATCTGGTCCCTATGCACAGTAATTTTCTAATGTCTTTTCGTATGTTTCGACTGGCTGAATGAAAAGACGGGCGGAAATGTACACGTTTAGGAGACTCGAGAATTGCGTATAAATCTTAGATCGAAAAGCCCAGAGAGAAGAGATCACATGAGTGACTTAATCAGCAAGATGGCCCAGTCGGGAATAAATGTTCATTGTATTTTGGAGGTACTGAGTTCGAATCCCGGCAGGGACACAGACTAACTCGACAAGGGTGTTTTGTAGTATTCCACATTCCCTTCAGGCGAATAGCGGACGGTTAATCTAATTATACCACTACCGCTTCCTTCTGTATCCTTTCCAGTTCATGTCCACATAGCGTCCTACCACTCGATGGAATGAACTGAGCTGTTCACAGTGTTGTAAAATAAGCCACAAGTAAATAAATGTGACTTGTGGAAATAGACCTTGATAAGAATAGGAATCCTAAGAGAAATAGTGTGTGGGCGTGGAGGGAGGATTGAACTGGCTCGGGATTGAACCCAGTGAAAAAAAAAGTAAAGATATCCCTGTTGCAGGCCGTGGAGGCCCATAGGGTTGTGAGATGTTGAGGTTCTCACATTTTCTAGACAATCGGCTCATAGATGGCGGTAAGGTTGTCTGCCTTACAAGCCGGCTGACCTTTACCCCCAAGAATATTCCAAGAATATTCCTGGTACTCATTTCTGTTAGAGGCTGAGTCGACTCTAGGGGAATAATGCGGCTGGAAGGATTAGGTCAATTGAAAAAAAATCAAATGAGCACATAGGGATTCGATCCCGTGACCTTCTGGCTTGTAGCGTAGTGCCTCAAACAACTACGCTGTTTTGAATGTGCTATGATTCTTAATGATGGGTAACTTCTTGATAGGCTGAGTAATAAACATCTTTACGAAGAATTCTCTGCAACATTATGTTAATTGCGGTTTTATGTTCTCATTTACAGAAGAGCTACAAGTGGTTTACAATCATTCCTCGTTTAAGTACTGAATGGTGAAATGTATACATCATCACTAACATAACAGTATGTGCTTCACATTATTGAATTCAGTTTAACAGAAAAATAAACAATTAGTTCTTGGATACTTTATCCCCAGCCATGTACTAATTTCTCACAAAACAAGTGAGAAACGAAGCACCGTAATCACAGACTTGTGTAATATCCTTCCGTTTTTGCCCCTATTCTGAAAGTACTTGGCATCCAATCGACCCTAATCCACCCCTCCAAGGAAGAAAGTTTTGGACTGTTGTATTTGCTAAAACGCTTCCAGTGTTCTAGAGTTGAGGGCTGACCCGTGTAATGGTTCCATCAGGACCTATTAGCAGTTGCTTCAACCCTGTACGATAGCGGAATTCCGCCCCCTTGCAATCCCCTCTTCGAAGCGAAGTGCTTGCTCTTGTACAATTAGAAATTATTTACTTCGTAAATTTATCCACTCCAAGATCACTTTTAAAATGTCATTATATTTTCATTTATGCATTTAACAATCCTTCCAAAGGGATGTGAATAAAATTGCTTCATCCTGGATAAGTATTATGTATACAGTATAAAAGTCGCTAGCATATTACATGACTTATTTATAGTTTCATGTCATATATATATACACCGTTTTTCCATTCCTGTTATTGATACATTTCTTTCTAGTGGATGGAAGAGAAAATATTCAAATGTATAAGTATTACTTTACGTAAATTTCGCTGGATAGAAGCCCCACATGGAGGGTTATACACTGTGTAACCTAAATTAAACGTTTCTCTGGACCAATAAGAAGTAAATTCTCTAATTTACCTCAGCTCATATATAACACTAAAATATAGGTAGTAAATAGGTTAATTTATCTCGAACCACACGGCTAGATTTCATCTTTTTTTTTCTGTGGCGCTAGAGCCCCAATTTGGGCCTAGGCCTACCTCCATGAAACTCTCCGTTTCACTTCGGTAGATTTCATCTTATGGCAGAAAAATATGTGCTTTTACCTTCACCCCAAATAACTGTGGATCTACCAGTCTCGTTGTCAAGTGGTACCTCAGACATTTCTCTAGGGCTGTGTGATGCCGGTTACTCGCTCCGACGTATTATAGAGATTGTGAGAAAAGTTTTGCTCTATATCCTCTGTACGTTGTCTTACTGTGTTTGTTAGACACAAATATATCTTAATTCTCGTTATATCAAGGACTGAACTTTGCTGTATAGAAATATTGTTTCTTATTTGTAAGTTCCTGGTTTCGAGTTTTTACCGCGTTTTTACTTTAGAAGAGAGCATCGCCGTTTTCTTGGACACTCTTCTGGATATTCTCAGTTGTAATGCTCTCTTATGCCGGCCACGGTAGCCGAGCGGTCTAAGGCATGTACTTTCTTCGCTCGCTTAGAAACCTGGATCGTGGGTTCGAATCCCACTCAGGGCATGGATGTTTAGTTTGTGTGTGTGTTTCTGTGTTTGTGTACAGGTAGAGGCCTTGCGATGAGCTGATCACCCGCCTAAGGAGTCCTACCGAATGTGTAAGATCTAGAAAAACCGAAGTGAACGGAGAAGTTTATGGAGGTAGGCCTAGGCCCACTGGGGCTGTAGTGCCAAGGGAAAGAAAAGCTCTCTTATAGAGTTTGCACCCGCGCTGTTAGTAACGTCTGCTGATACACCGCTGATAATAAATTTGGCCTCTCTCAAAATGGATGAGAAAGAAATATTCCTACAAATTTTAATAATATCTGCTAGGGTAGTAGCTCGATTTAGTCGCGATCTATGTGGTATTATCTTTAACTGAATGTGCGAATAGATCATAGGACTACAGCTGGTATTCCTTATAGAAGTTCTTTTAGTCTATTTAATGATTTAATGACGTTTTCTCAACTTCATTAGTTATCCAGAGCCAAGTGGAATGATGAAGGGGTCTATTCCCTGGGATATAACGCGGTACAGTCCCTTGAAATGCGGCTAACAACTACACGGCTTTATATCCCCGAATATAGAACTCTTCATAACGACCTCTGCTGGAACTTCAAACCCCACAAATGGAATGATGATTGTGAATTCGAAATTGAGGAAAATGTCTATGGTCTATTTAAAGAAATATCTTAACATATTTGTGAAGCGACTGAGCAGATATACAAAAAAAAAACTCAGCTAGGATAACCAGCCTCCGGATAGGAAGTCGAACCCACGACCTCTGTACTTCATAATAGGTGCGCTCACCACTTAACTGCGACGTGCGATAAATAGAAAATTTGTAACTTAAGGGCCCTGATAATTACGCTGGCCCAAACGTAAATATTGCATTATCCCTGCTGTTGTCCCAAGGGATAAACAGTTCTCATTATCGAAACTGTAAAGTTGCTTCAGTTGTGGTTGTTTTCTGCAATTCATAAAAACATCATCGACCGGAAGATATTTTCCCCTTGCGGTTCTCTTAATTGCTAGCTACACCTTTCGCTGTAGTTGTTCCTTATTATTGCATATGGAATTGTTTTCCCTTCTCCTACTACCGTATATCTTCTCCCCCCTTATCCGATTTCTTATTGTCGTGGTCCTTTTTTGAATCTCCTTCCCACCTCTTTGCTGACTACTGTGAAATCTCTAAGGAGAATTTCAAGTTAGAAGATCCTGTGGGCTTTTGTGTGGATTGGGCAGGTTCGCGGGGAATGTACATTCGCATCAAATTCTGCAGGATGTTGGTAATCTGAGGTTTGAATTCATTTCATGGAACTTACATACACAATATTAACTAAAAGAAGAAAACTGTATCCTAAAATGAAGAAAACATACACCAGCTGCTCGTTTCGCGATCCTCAAAAAAAATAATAATACGAATTTCCAAGTACATTCGATTTTAAATATTAATATAATTTTTTTTTTCCTGTGGCGCTACAGCCCCAATTTGGGCCTAGGCCTACCTCCATGAAACTGTCCGTTTCACTTCGGTTTACTAGATCTTGCACATTCGGTAGGACTCCTTGGGCGACTGATCAGCTCGTCGCAAGACCACTACCTGTAGACAAACACAGAAAAACGCACGAAAATATCCATGCCCTGAGTGGGATTCGAACCCACGATCCCAGCTTCCGAGCGAGCGAAGACAGTGCATGCCTTAGACCGCACGGCTATCGTGACCGGCATTAATATAAATAGTTTTCGTTGTTCGTAAGTTCGATAGAAGTGAAACCTGCCAAACCTTACATCTAGGATAGAGTGAGTACTATTACCACTAATAACGGAAAAGTGAATACTTTTGTATTTTTTGATATTGTGACATTAAACTTGAAAAGCAGAATAGTTTGGGTCAGAAGAGCGCCTTTGCTAGAAAAGAGCACTCTAAACACATGTCCGCGTTAACGGATATTCATGTAACATTAAAAGAACTGTTGGAAATGGTGTTTTCAATGAGGTCCGAGCCGAAGGCAGGGGCTGTGGTCAAACTAGATTGAATTTCTGAAACTGGAGTGCGGGGACAGCAAACAACATTCTGACCCCGATGGTGTCATGTAACGTGTAAGAGGGGTACTCACTGCCACTGCCCGCCTAGTGGGGTGTACCCCTGCATCAGATGGTGGAAGTCCGAAATGGACCCTCGGCGTCCAAAACATGGCTGAGACCAATGTCGACTAGTTACTGAAAGGAAAGTAGCTGTATAGCGTCCGGTATGGAGTGTAAACAGAGGTGCTACACGTCTAGACGGCAGCCCTCAAAGAGGGCATGGCCAAAGGGGAAACAGCTAAGACCACAATTACTGCAACTTCGTCCATCGAGGAATTTCATGAGCAAAGAAGACGAAAGCAGAAACCTACAGACGACATGACAAAAGAGTCAATTAACCTACAATATCGACCACGGAAGTCAGCGACCCCCAGCTGCGGTTGAAAGGTCAAATTCGCACCCGGAACTTCTTCGCCCCCAGCGGTCAACTGAAATGGAAGCTGACCAGTGGTCAGCAACAGAAGGCGCCATCCAGGCAGGTAGGTAGGGCTCTTCCTGCTTTACTAGTATCTCAGGTATATCTCATAAAATTGCAAAGGCAACTGCAGGGCTCACAGAAAGGCAACTTCGAGCTCCATAGCACCGACAGCCGGAACAGAGTTATCACGAAAAAACGACGGATTTTTTAGCTATTCGCTCTCACTTCGACAGCAATAACCCCAATCCCAAATCCACAAACCTATAAACCCTGTGATACGGCACCTTCCAGTCTCAGCTCCTACAGAGGACTTCTCAGATGCGTTGGTGGACCATGGCTTTGGTGGTATTAGTGTCACACAAATGTCAGCCACCTGCACAAGGAACAACCACAACAAATATTCCCTTCTTCTCATAACCTTACATAGGACGTCGAAGTTCCAGGAGATGTTAAAATTGAGAAGCCTTTGCCATATTTTAATCAGGGTAAGTAGGCGTATAACCCTCAGACTGGTCTAAGGCAGTATTACAACTGCCAGAAATTCGGCCATATCTGGACTAACTGCATGAAGCCTCCCACTTGGCTGTGGTGTGGGGGCGGTCATCTGCACAAAGGGTACCCGGAAAAGGGCAACACAGCATCGATACCGACATGCTGCAGCTGCAAATCGGCTATATATGGAAGGGTGTTCGCTTTCAACAACACCACCCTTGGACTCTCCTTCGCGGCGGCCCTGAGCAGCAACACAGACACAGCAGCAGCCTCATCCGTCCCCGGATGCACAGGCCTGCCGCGCCCCCCTAGAGACACAGACACCGCACACCGTTTAGACACTTAGTGTAAAGAGTTCGCCTCTAAACGCCATATTCAGAGTAGTCGCAGTGTTATTTAGTAGCTCATGTCAGAGCTCAATGGGACCGAGTCAGAAGAAGACAGACTAGCGGCCATCACAGAAAGTGTATTGAAATCCATGAAGCAAAATGTGCATCCATAAGGAATCCGACTCTTGACAAAAGGTTATGTAGAATGCAGACAAGTAAAATTGTGAATATAGATGACATATACTGTTGACTATGCGTGACAAATAACAGACCCGTCTTCTCAGCAGAGAGGGCGCCCCACATAGACAAACCCGCAGCGGCCTCCGTAGTCTAGAGGTAACGTTCCCACCTCATGACTCGTAGTACGCGGGTTCAAATACCCGGCGGAGGTCGTCGAATTTTTAAAGGCGAAAAAATTCAGGGAACAAGTCCTCCGGGAGGGACTTTAAGCCGTGGGTCCCGTGTCGTAGCTTTACGGCACGTAAAAGGACCTCATACCTCCAAAGGAGGTCACTGAGCCAAAATTGCGGACGTTTCCCGCCCAACAGCAGTCACTAATACCTCCGGCAGATGGGGGAAGCGTTATAGATAATTCTCAGCCAGTAGAGCGGTCTCGCTGGCTGGGCGGGACTGATGGTAAGCACCAATACCGGTAGGCTATAGAGACTGGTAGAAATCATAGAGGGAAGCACAATGGACCACTACAGGTATAAGTGCATGGGGAAACCCACCCTCTCTAATAACTAACTAACTAACTAACTAGACAAACCCGCAAAAAGGAATCCTCTCTAGGGTCCCAGAAGAGGCTTGATACCAAGATTAACTGGGCGAGTGACACTCCGTTATAATGTGGCTTTGACTTGACTTAGTGGAAATTTAGTGTTAGTTACGTACCAGGCGCCATACAGCGAAGACAGAGCACGGAAACAGAGGAATACTATTGGTGGGAGCTGCTACCAAGCAACGACCAGTGCAGACTATAAAAGACGGAGACATTCAGTGTGCTGTATTGATTGGTGAAGCGTGCAGATTAGTGAGAGCTTTACAATGAGTTATAGTGCGAGTTATAAATGTTCAGTAAATACAGTTACAACTCCAAAACCCATATCTGTTAATTAATATGCAACAATATGTTTATTCTCCAGTTTAATATATCCCACGTTTAATTTCTAAGCAGTGAGGCGTACGTTGAAATTCATTTATTTTGTTAAGTTTAGACCTGTATGAGAACTGTAATTCCCACTTTGTAATATCCTTAAGATCTTCACACGAAAAATACATTCCACTTCATGCTACATTTAAGTTCTATAATTAAATACAAATAAGCATTACCAGAAAAAAGCTAAATAACTCACGCGACAACAAAAGAAGAAAGTGAACCAACTTTCGGACATGATTGTAAGGCTTAACAGAAGGATTAAGTACTGAAGGGAAACAGCAGGAAGAGAAGTTTAAAGAGAATGGAAGAGTACGCAACCCAGTTCTTGATTTCCCCTTAAAAAGCGTTAAATGGGGTTCAACGAAGCGTTGCCTTGCCGAAACAACAAGATGCGATGGGTTGGGTGCACCTACAAGAGGGAGCTCAGTGGGGCGGAATACTAGAATGTTCCTTTCTACACTGACTTACGAACTGCTTCTGCCACTATTGGTTTCTCATGGTCTTTCAGCGAATCAATCACAGGTCTTAATTTTTTCTTCATACCACCAACATGTGAACGAATTGTAGACTAATTCTATTCTCAATATTTGGTATAGAATATTTGTGGTTATATACCATCATAACATAAAGGATTAATAACTAATGTTTCGATATTATATTATACACAATAAATACATGATGGTCTCTGTGTAGGGGTCATTACAAACGTACTCCTTTTTATAATATATCTTGGTGTTTATACATCCATTCATTCATAGCTCTACAGCCCTTAGTTTGACTCTGGCCGCTATTTCAGTTTCGTAATCCTGTACATAGTCGGTAGGACTCCTTAAAGGGAGATCAGCCCGTCTCGGAATTCGCTACCGACACACACGACTGCACAAACATAGAATAAACGCACACAGACATCCATGCCTCGAGTGGGATTCGAAACTACGATTCCAACGTTCGAGCGGGCAAAGACAGTTCTTGCCTTAGACTACATGGCCACTGGGATCGTCCCGTCTTGATATTGTAATTAGGAATGTCAGTGTCGTTGGGAAAATGAAACTGTCTCAAGCGATAATGCCTTTCACCTGATTCAAACTGACTGTGCTGAAACGTTTCCCAGGATAATAGCTACACATATGACACGACAGCTTTGTGCACAACCGAATGTGAGCATCCTCTCGTATTACCCGATGAAAATAACCTCTATATATACGTAATATGGAATCTTTATCCTATATTATAGCCGTCAACACGACAAATAGAACCGGAATATCTTCAATGAATATAGCAGATGTTAGTTCTTATTTATTTAATGTAAGCATAACTTGTGCTGCATATTTCGATCTATAATTTAGGTCATCATCAGGCACCTCTTTTTTTATCTATAACTCAAATGATTAAAATTAATAGTAGTGATAAGGATCCATATCAATGCAACAGATGTCTGTTGTTGCAAGCGAATACATATTTTTAGAAGGTCAGCATAGATCTATACACTGATATTCTAATAAAATTCGTCAAAAAATAAGAAAAGTAAAGCTACCCCTGTAACAGGCAGTGAAGGCCCATAGGGTTGTGAGACGTTGAAGATCCCACATTATCTAGACAATCGGCTCAAAGATGGCGGTAAGGTTGTGTCAACCTTACGCGCTGGCCGCGCTTTACTCCCCGGGAAAATTATTTAATTAATTCCAGGTACTCATTTCTGTTAGAGGCTGAGTCAACCCCAAGGGCATAGTGCGGCTGCAAGGATTAGGTCAACTGAAAAAAAAAAATCCAGTAACCTCATTGGGATTTATTCATTAATGATTTAAAGGACATAAAAGTAGAAAATGTAAAAATATATACGTGTAAAAGTATAGATTCCACAATATAATTGAATGTTGGCTCGGTGTGCGAAACCCTCCACAGTCGTGTGTCGAAATGCTGCGTATTATTTCCTGCTTGTTGTCTTGTAGCTCTCATTCACTGAAACCGAGTAAATATCATTATATTAGTAATATAGAATTGTGGATTAAAATTTTTCTAGTACACGTATTTTTAAGAATTGGAAAAGATTGTGGGGGTGAATATTTACCTATTTTCGTGTGAATAATCTGATCGTGATTTCTTGTTTCTTCCCGTGGTTATTTTGGATTGACGGTGAAGTTTGGTCATACTAGAGCAGAGGAGAAATATATACGAGTATTCAAATTATCTGTTGTATGTTGCATTTGTAATAAATAAATATTGTAACTTTTTGAAAATTTTACTTACGTGTTTGGAATGCTGGTCCTAATGACGCCTCTCTTGATGTGGTGTCATTTCTGTAGTTGCACAAACTGAATATATCCTCTATTTTAGTTGTGTTTTTGTACCTTGTTTTATGATCACGTGGTGTGTCTTTTATCGGGTAGGGGGAAGGGATATGTTTTTATGTATGTAAGTATGTTTTGATTAAGATGTCAAAAATGGAGTTATATATTTCTGTGTGTCATTCAGTTGTATTGCCTTTGGTTAAATTATACGTCTAGAACCTTTCAAGAGTGTTTAATTTGTTATTTTTTCTCGATTATTTCCATAGTTTGGTCTACTTAGTTGTATGTATGCCCGGTATCCAGTACAGGTTGTGCAAATTTTGAATTGTGTCTAATCGTTTCTGAGGCTTGAATGTGCTCCTTATAGTTTTAATGTGCGTCCTGTTTTTTCTACATATTTCATTGGACATTCATTGCATTTTAGTTGGTATATACCGCTCTGGTTGTATATATCTGTTATTTGGTTTTTGGTTTCAATTAGTGTTTTATTTTATTAGTGGTTATATAAGCTGTTTTTAAATTAGTGTTGCGGAATAGTTTAGTAATGGTCCTGGTGTCTGGGTCATAATATGTGAAAGTTACCCAATTTGTTTTCTGTGTTGTATAAGTTAAGGATGGTTTGTGTTTGTACTTTTAACACGTGTTCTGTTGTTGTTACCCATTGTTAATAAGTATCTCATTAATGATAGCATTTTCTTGAATTTTACTTCAAGGTGTAAGTTGATACGTGTCCTTACAATTTATCAGATAGTTAATTGCTGATCTTTTATGTTCGTTCGGGTGGCACGATTTGAAATGTATAATGGTGACTGTTGTAGTGGATTTTCGGTAAATTTCGAACTATAGTTTATCGAGTTGTTTATGGATTGTTACGTCAAGGTAGTTTATTTTCTTCTGGGTTTCAGTTTCTAAGGTGAATTTCAAGTTTAGGATGCACTGTATTGAACTCCTGCAATGTGTTGTAGATGTTAGTGTATTCTGTATTGTAAATTATTCAAATTTCATCCAACATACGTGTACTTGTAGTAGTCGATGATTTGATATTTCGTCAGGATTCTGTGAATTATTATGTGTTCTAAAAATTCTATGAATATTTCAGCTAGGATTGCTGATATTTGGAGCCCCCATACCTAATCCAAAATGTTGTTTGTAATTGAATTTTTCTTTTAGGTTAGGTAACTCTTTTTGTCTTCGTATTTTCTGTAGTGATCACAGTCAAGGACAACTGTTATCATATGTACACAACAGGATGCAATCTGTAAAGGTAATATAGAATAGTTACATAACGATTCGTAAATCCTGATTAACGTCCTCACATCCCCCCTCCTCCTCTTCTTCTTCTCCAGCAATTTGGTACTCGAGAGGTATCACATTTGCATGTTGACCTACTTACCGGATCTTTGTGGGTCTCTTTCGTTTCTGCAAGTGGATTATTTCGCATTAGCCACTAGCACCTCCTTACAAATTCTAAGTTACTATTTATCTTCGCCTTCGCATTTCACTCGAAACACGCTGTTTACATCCGTTATTGTTCCCGTAAAGCTGCGTATCGATTACGCGTGGCTGCCTCGCGCAGCTGTTCGTGCTCGACAAACTCGTTCGTTTGTTTAACCGTGTTCCTGTCCAGCATCGAAGCGCGGCAGTCGCTTGCGACTGTTGATCGACGCTGTTCCTCGGTTCTCGGAAGCCGCGTGCAATCGATACCCGGCTGAAGACTGCAGTTAGCATGCATCATGTCGAGTTTGTGAGCGTCGACGGAGATAACGCTTTCATTTCGCGGGGGTATTTTGCGATATTTCAATGTCACCTGTTAGTTTAGCTGTACCCATAAACTCAGAATTTTCAAAATAGATTTTTTTTTTCAGTTTTATACTGGGAGTCATTGTTCTCCAGTGAATAATTGCTAGGCAACCATTTGGGAGGCTGGGGTCTTTGGATAAGTGTGTTGGGATTTCAGATCTTCTTTCCACAAAGTGAATATAACTTTCGAATAATGGGTAGGTAGGTTTCTACTTATCCACATGTCTAATCTCAGAAATTACCCGACGAGATTAGATAAACTATGGTTTTATAACCCACCCCAAAAATTTTAGGCGGCTCTAATTTCACTGCCTCCATGTTCTAGGTAAAGTGACATCCAGACTGTCTGTCGTTACTTACACGAGAAGGAGGTTCAAGTGAGGCACACCTGAAGAAATTTATGAACATAATAGGAGTTCTATTAAATAGGAACAGCTGGTGATATCGGTTTAATATTATGGGTAATCAGTGAGCTCATTTGCAGAAAGTGAATTCAAATCCAGACACTTGCACCCTCGCCGTAGATAAATAATAAAATTATTTCTTATGGCTGCAATTGTCTCTGCAAGAGAACCAAAATTTTTCTCCTACTTACTACAAATATAACATTGCGTTGCTATTTATTCTTTGCTTATTGTCAAAAATCACGAATTCTGAACTTCTGTAATTATTCAAGGGTTCAGAAGCAAGAACTATGGCAATATACAGTACAGTTTATGCTCAGATATAGTGTGGCGTATTGGGTTCACAATACAGGTGACAATGTATATATACGAGGGTTGGAACTTTAATAGTGGCAACAATGCTGTAGAGACGTCATGAAACGGAACCAAATAATGTCGCTTATACCACACGTTAGTTACATACCTGCCTTATCTCAGAGCAAATTGACTCTCCCTTCCCACGTCACGAGCATGCGCAGTGACGAGAAGAACAGAGCCTCGTGTTATCTGGCGGTCTAATGTAGTGTTGTCATTATGTTTTCGAAATAGGAACAACGAAGTTGGATAAAGATTGAATGTGCCAGAGGCCGTACAACACGAAAATGTCATGAAGGTCTTCAAGAGGCTTGCGGGGAATCTGCATTGCCATACAGAACAGTGGCAAGGTGGGTAAAAGCCTTCAACGAGGGACGCCAAAATGTAGCAGACATGCGTCGGCCAGGTCGTCTTAGTGTCAGTGAAGAAGAAGTGAAATGCTCTTTTCGCGTTACTGGGGAGTGATCGACGCCATACTCTTCGTGAGCTGGCCCGAGAGACAGGATTAGCGCATACGACTGTGCTTCACATTCTGAAGGCACGCCTGGGCATGAGAAAAATTGCATCACGATGGGTTCCGCATGATTTGACGGAAATGCAGAAATGGCTACGATACGACGCTGCTCGTAACCACTTTGAGCGCTATGAGCGCGAAGGAGAAGCTTCTTACGCCGTATCATTAAGCAGGATGAGACATGGGCCAAATCGTACGAGCCACAAATGAAACGCCAGTCGAACGAATGGCGTCATTACGGGTCATGACGAAAATCAAAAGTTCTTCAGAACCCCAGCAATATGAAAGATATGGTGATTCTCGTGTACGACTGTAATGGTGTTATCCTAACGCATACCGTTCCCCGACAGCAGACCGTCAATGCGCAGTATTACTGTTCATTTTTGGAACACAACCTGCGACCAGCTTTGAGAAAGAAGCGGCGGCACTTTCTGCAGAACCCACCCATCATTTTGCAGGACAGTGCTCGGCCGCATGCAGCGCAAGCTGTGGCTGATCTGTTCGATCGATGGGGCTGGGAAGTGCTGTACCATCCACCATACTCCCCGGAATTAAGCCCTTGTGACTTCGACTTGATTCCTAAGATGAAGGAACCACTTCGTGGCATTCGCTTCAGAACTGTTGCAGAGAGTCTTCAGGCAGTAGACCGCTCCATTCGAACTATCAACACGACAGGCGCTGCTAAAGGTATCCTACGACTTCCACATCGCTGGCAACGCGTTGTACACAATGCTGGTGACTACATTGAAGAACAGTAAAACTTCGAAACATGCATCTATTTTGTATCAGTTGTAAATAAGTAGTTGCCACTATTAAAGTTCCATCCCTCGTGTATATATATATATATAACATTACAATGAGAGGTTTCGTCATGAACAGAATTTGATTGACCTCTTTTAAATATTAGATTAGGGTTCGCGTCCCGGTAGGTTAAAGGATTTTCTCTTCTCCACGTCGTCCAGATCAGCTCTGGGGTCCACCCGACCTCATATCCAATGGGTATCGGAGATTATCCCCTGGGATAAAGCGGCAGGGGCTTGTAGCTGACCATTCACCTCCAACTAGTGCCGAGGTCAAGAAAATATGTATCTATACACCCACTCCCACATACGCCTTCAGTGCTTAATTAGTTAAGCACAAGGACATTTTACCTTTATCTCTTAAATATTAAATAAATTAATACGTTGCAAGTTTTATGTCCACGGTAGTATGTTTGCTTTCGTGACTATTAGCTCCATTTGCAACAACTTCAAGAAATTTTACTCATGCCAAGGAAGAGGCGCTCTTCGTGGCTACTTAGTCACCTCCAAAGATGAACATATGTTGCTAATCTTTAACGCTGTGCTTTCTAGCTGGCATTAAATAATCTCTGAATTATTCTCAAAATTTTATGTACCAAGAACTGAAAGTACGGTTCCTGTTATAGCAAGGGGGACAGAAATGGCAGTTTGTTTTTAAACTCCTGATTATAAATCGGTGCATTGTGAAACTTGCACAAAAATCAAGGCCGTTTCTGAATACTTCATTCACGGACACCAGACATAATAGTTAGGCACTTTTATGGGGCGGATTCTTTTTCCTGATTATGAAATTGCCTCTCGTTCCTTCAGCAACTGCAAGGACATCCGAAACGTCAACAATATTTCGTATGTCTGCATAATGTCATACTCAAGAAACGCAATCCACAATAACGTTGAACTACCGTGAAAACCAGAAATATGCTCTGACGGTTTCTTGTACATGACTACAGCAGGTCAGGGACAGGGCTATTCATTTAGCGGCCCGAAGTCCAAATCTTCCCAGAGACCTTCTTTTCATTGGCATGCGGGTAGGCTGACAAATTGAAGAGGCATGGCTCTTTATTTCGCTACATTTATTTTTATGGAATGTTTAATATTCATGCACCGGAATACAATAAATTTATTTCATGTTCTGCTTGTGTACCTAAGGTCCGGAACTCACCCAAAGCTGTGAACCTCCACAGGCTGGCCCGCCCAAAGTAACAATCGAGTGGCCTGGCTTGTGACTTTGTTGTTGTTCAGTTAGTCCGTCATGAAACATCCTCATACAAATTATGAAAGAAATAATATCATTTCTGTGTAAAGTCGAATTTGAGTGTTCTGAGGTGTTTTTATTTGATTTTAGATTGTTAGACAGTTAAAACTATCCATACAACTTAAAAAACAGTTAAACTAGGAATGTGCCTTGACTTCTAAATATATTGTCACATGTTGTGTATGTCACGCGACAGATAACTTCACGTGGGTTCAGGATTTAGCGAATCTTAATTGGATACTTACTCTTGCACTCTTTACAATTATTATCAGTTGTAGTATCACTTGAATTCTGCCTCAATACTCGATTCTCACTTCTCTAATACTCTAATACAAGTCAAAGTCAAAGTCAAAGTCATATTGCGACTGACGGTCAGTCTAATACTCTAATACATTATTATATTTAAGCATCCTGTTACACTCTATACGATATATGATATAAATTCCGTCCTAAGTGTAACAATTTATTGTAGGTCTCTCGTTTTGCCTTCTTCTACACTACATGTTTAGGCCGCAAAGTGCCAGTTCATGAATATAAAAATTGACGTGTGTGGGTGACAAAGTTGATGTACAAATCAGACAAATATCAGCGAAGTAGGTCCTGTTAGCCAATTGGGAAGACCTGTGTGTTTTTAAATTTTAAACTGGGTGCAGTGTAACAGCTACGTGAGTGTATACACCTGATGATGGCCGTCTGCGGCCGAAACATGTAGTGTAGAAGAAGGGAAAACGAAAGACCTACAAGAAATTGTAACACTTAGGACGGAATTTATATCATATACTCTAATACATGTGATAGGCTCTGCTTATATAGGGGCTATGCGGACTCAATGGAGGACACCTCTCGCCAAGTTTCGGTCTCACGTGTTCGGCAATCCGTTGCTTCGGGAACGCTCTTTATACGCTGGTAACGAGTTTCGTCTCGTCCGTTGGTACTCAACGGCCTTCTGTTGTCCTTCTCCGGGGAAACGCGTTCGTTGTTTCGGCATTGTCTACGCAACGGCTCACTGTTATTGCGTTACCGTGGAAGTGCCTATTCCAAACACGTTACAATATCTAACGTTTTGGATTCCGATGTCACGCTAAGTTGTTTGAATTTTTTAAAATGATTTTAGGGTGACCATCTATCATCCTCCAATCACACAAATACCTAGGCGGGTAGATTCCTTTACTTTGTGAGGGGTACGTGCTCTTCTGTTTCGGCCAGTAGATTCTCTTCCTTTCTCTCCCTCACTCTCTGTCGCTCTCTCCCTCCCGCTTCTTCTGCAGAAAAGTAGAAGTTCTTGATATTGGCTTCTTTCTGCTGCTGGGGTTAGGTGAGGAAAAGAAGCAATTTTACGCTTGCCTGAAGCTTCCTTACCTCTACCTTTCCTTCACAAAGACGTCAAGGTACATTCTGTTCTTATATAAAATCGTCTGTTCGTGTATTTGAATATGTTAATACCTCCATACGTAATTATTCGATTTTCGTTGTTTTTGTGCTGTCGTCATTTGTAGCCATGTTTACATCCCGTGTAAGCCGTGCGACAACTAATGTTATATTTATGTAAAATTCGTCTACGACGTGTTTAGAATAAAATTTCATAAAGAGTTGTTATTAATTACCCAAACAAGCGACTATGTCAGCTTGTCTATAACTATGTTGCCTATGAACCATAATTCTTCTAAAATTATTAAAAGAACTTTACATAACTCATAATTAACTAATATTAACACTTTGAAATTTCAAAATCAGAAGATAAAGTAAAATAAAGAAACCCAGATGACAAGAGCATAGATTCCTGTCTCTGCGTAGGTGATATAGCCACTGGCTACGGGATATGGACGACCGCGGGGTCGAAGTTCGAGTCCCGGTAGGGTCAAGAATTTTCTCCACCTTGTACAGACCGGCCCTGGGGCCCACGCATCCTCCTAATCAATAGGTACGGGCGGGGCTGTTTCCTCGGGGATAGAGCGGCAGGGGCATGAATCTGACCACTCATTTATAACTAGTGTCGAAGTCAAGAAAACGTGGATCTATATATCCACTCCCCCGTACATCTTCATGGAGTGGTACTTAGTTAAGCAGAGAGAAAACTTTACTTATCCTATCTCTTGTAATTCTTAGAATTTTTGTGTATATGCCTGAGAAGTGTCTGGATCCCTGTGATTTCTCCACTGTTTATGAAAGGCAATAGATTAGAATGCTCAATTTATAGAGGCATAAGCCTCACTGCCAACGTCTCCGCCTTGAATCTCTTACTCCACTATTCTGACCTTCAGGTGTCACGTCACAGTATGCTAGGATATTACCAAACAGAGCAGACGAGGCAGCTGCAAGTGTCCTAAATGAGCAGATTGGCTTTAGAAAAGAAAATATAATTTAGCTTTACTACATATTGCGTCCAATTTTTATCTTCCGTCGAAATTGCAACACTTTTACATTCTACACTTCAACACTACATGTTTCGGCCTCAAACAGCCATCTTCAGGTGTTTTTATATTACAGATACTTTACTGAAACTGTGTTAACAACTGCTACACTGTTTTAATTCGTGTTAAAATCACACGCTGTAGACTTCTTAAGTAAAACGAGATAAAATCCTTTAAAATTTCTGTTGCATATTATTTCATCTCCCCCGGGGTGTCCTAATTTTCGTAAATGACAGAAGATAAACAATGAACGCTAATTTGAACAATTGCAACGGGATGCTGAAATACAGAATCATATTGCCTTCATAGATTATACAAAAGCATTTGATGCTGTAAATAGATAACAAACGTGGCAGATGCATGCACTCAGAGGACTCTTCCGACACGTCATGCAAGCAATTAAGAGTCTCTGCGTTTGTAACAAACGTTATGAGAAAATGAAAGCAGAGGAAGCCGAAGAAGAATATTAATAAACCAAGGAATTTGACAGGGTTACCCATTGTAAACAGTATTATTTCATGTACATTTAGACCATGCCATAACAGAATGTCAAGACAGTAACTCCTCCACAGGAATACCCTGACAACACTCCTTTCTACCGATGATCAGTTGTTTATAACTGCAGCAGAAAACCTCTTTAAAAACTATTGCACCAGTCATATAAAAATGTCTTAATATATAGTTTTAATATTTCTATGGTTAATCCCACGATATTAGCCTCTAAAGTGTGAAAAATTAATATACTATGACCATTATGATAAATATTATCAAAATAGAAAAAGTTACAAAATTTATCTGGGTGTCATTTAGGCAGCAATAGAAATTGTGGTCTTAGAAATAAACTACAAAGATTTAATTATCCCTGTAGAACAATTAAACACACATTACTGAAAAAACAACGAGAGGCAGTCCTAAAATTTTACAAATTTTCTAGCTGTACACGTCTCTCTTATAAGACAGTGAATGTTAAATTCTAAGTAAACAACGGTTCCAACAGATGAGATCGGTGGTAGGCTATAGAAAAGTAGGCAAAAAGGTATAGGTATGAGACGGGTACTAAGTATATTTAACCAGGAGAACAAGCAAAAGAATGTCAACATAATTATTTATAACATATTTTTAAAATGTCAACTAATCAAATTCCTCGGAAACTGCTTGATTGCCATGCTGTAAGAAGTGGAGACAGACAGGTCGGACACAGAAGGATGGAAGGACTAATTCATCTAACCCTAAGATTGGAACATGTAAAAGCCTTAAACCTAGCAGCAGCAGCAGCTGATGATGAACTTCACATGGCAACGTCGCATTTTAGAAATACTGGTGATAACCGTGTTATTCCTGTAGCGAATGATGCTGTACCCCTTCGGCTTCCTCGCTGTGCACTTTCTCCAATTGTGATTTATTTCATGACTTCGTCGGTTTACAGGCAATTCAGTGTCGAACATTATGGTCACTGGTGAACAATAAATTGAAGACGATTTGGAAATAAGCGACAGCTACATAATCTAGGTATACTATCGCGCCTGGAATTACTGAGGAAAACCATGAAATATCTTGCTTGGTATACTGATAGACGATTTACCTACAGATAATTCAGATCGGGCAACCGCCTCTGTGGTGTAGTGGTCAGAGTTCCAGGCTACAGATCTAGAAATCCTGGGTTCCATTTCCGGTGCTACCAGATTTTTTCTGAGAAATAGTGGGTCTGGGACGGGGTCCACTGAGCCTCGTGATGATAACTGAGGAGCTATTTTAAGGAAAAGCGGCTCCGGTCTAGAAAACCGAGATTAACAGCCTTGGGGATTCGTTGGGCTGAACATGCGATATCCTCTATCCTGAAAAGTTGACACTAACTTCGCTGAAAAGCGGCGGTCGCTCGGTCGGTATAGTTTGCTTGCGGACTAAAAGCCACGGAGTTCTTAATTCAAATCGGGGACCTCCCGAACACAAGTCTATGGAGTTACTCTACATCAGCCTGGTCGATGATGTGCACTGTTGATGAAAATGTTGGTCTAAACCAGGCATGTCAACTCAACTTGTACAGAGGGCCACCTCAGCCCTACAAATAATAGTCCAGGGCCGCACTTCAAAATAGAAATATAGATTAGATTTTGATACAAGGAAATTTAATTCAATTTATTATTTAGGAATATTTTCAATATAATTACCTAAAGTCACATATCTTATAGTTTTAAAAAGGAAGCGAATGCCATTTTTGACAAGTATCAAACAACTTTTCAATATGTAAAGAGAGAGATTACACAAAGAATTATGTTAGAAATAGCAAAACATTGAATTAATAACATCAAAATTACCTGTGTCGAACTTCATAAACTGTTAACTTGGAAGACAAAAAACCAACGACTATATAGTTTCACTTTAATATCGTTAATAATATTATTCCTGAATGAATTAAATTACCAGTTCAATGTTTTTTTGTCTATTAAGTCGCATGTTTATTCGGTTTGTTATTAATTCAATGTAGTCATTCAGTGTGTTTTTCTTGAAATATTCGAATGGTGATGATGAAAAACTACATAAACAATAAAAATTGCTACATAACCAAATGAACATTTATTAAACTTCTTACATTACTGGTTTGTACTTGAGAACTGGCATCTTCTCCGGGATACAAGAGAGTTAATGTCAGCTACTTGACTCTGTGAAGATGCTATTTTTAGGATGGAGGACAAATGTTCTGCTGTGAGTCTTTATCTGTGCGTGGTTTTGGTTGCCTTCACAAGCGAAAATAACTGTTCACAGAGGTAGGTGGAACCAAACATGGCCAGTATTCTCGCAGCAAACTGGCGCATTTTAGAGTATTGGCTTGGCAAATAAGAAAAAAAATTTCGGATACCGGTTTCATTATATTTGTCTTTCAGTATTGAATCACACTGCATTTTAATTAGTTCCATTTGAATGTTACTATCTGCCTTCTGAATATCGAATGAGAATGGAGCCGTAAACAAAAAGAAATCGTTCTCGCACGATTTGAAATCTTCAAACCTATTTTCAAAGTCATTAATTAAGTCCTTTATTTGGGAAACATAACTGGTAAAATCAGAATTACTGTGGGACTTTTTGAAATCCTGGCAGGTAGGAAAATGAATTAAGTTGCCATTCTTCATCTGTCCTTCCCAAAATTTGAGCTTTAATTTAAAAGCCTTAATACTGTCATACAATGAAACTACGAGCTGTCTTTTCCCTTGCAGCTTTAAATTTAAGTCATTTAAATGCCAGATAATGTCCCCATAAAGGCCAAATCCTGAACCCAATTATCGTCACAAAGTTTGTCCGGTGATTCGAGTTTCAATTCAAAAAACTATTAATGTCTTCTCGAAGAAGCCAAAAGCGCTTTAAAACACTATAACACGAAAGCCAGCGAACTTCTGCATAGTACGGTAGACTCTCAAATTCACATCCAATGTCAGTAAGTAAAGAAGAAAACTGACGTTGATTCAGTCCCCGAGATCGAATAAAATTTACTACTTTCTTCACAAATTGCAACACATGATTCATTTTTATGATTTTTGAGCACAGAACTTCTTGGTGAATGATGCAGTGAATATGGTGAAACTTACAAGTAGGACAGACTTCTTTCTGCTTGGCCATTAACTTAGCAACAAATCCGTTCTGTTTCCCCGTCATAGAAGGAGCCCCATCCGTAGCCACACACACAAGTTTCGATAACGGAAGATTGAACTTTTCTAGGAGCCCATACACTTCGTTAAAGATATCCTCACCAGGTGTTATGTTTTTAAGAGAAATTATGTCTAGTAACTCCTCGGTTATAATTAAGTCAGTATCACAGGCCCGGATAAACACAGCTAATTGTGCCACACCACTAACATCTGCACTTTCATCAACTGCAATAGAAAATGCCGTGAAACTTTTAACTTTTGCCAACAACTGTTCGCTTAAATTAACCGCAATATCATCAACTCTTTTGGCAACAGTGTTTCGTGACAAGAAAATGTTTTCGAAAATTTGAACCTCATCGGGACATTCAATTTCTGCGGTTTTTACAAGACACTCTTTTACAAATTCACTTTCGCTGAAACATTTAGAATTCTTTGCTATAAGTTCTGCAATTACATAGCTTGCTTTAACAACGGCTTCATTGTCTCGTTTCACGTTCCTAAACAAAGACTGTTGCTTGACAAGTGCAGCCTTAAAATCCCGTAATTTATCTTCCCTTGACTTTTCTTTATACTGGTCGTTTTTTCACGATGGGTTTCGTAATGCCGTCTTACGTTGTACTCATTTTGAACACTTATATTTTGCACACAAATCAAACATGTAATTTTACCTTCTATTTCACAACAAAAATAAGCGATTTCCCATTTTTCTTGAAAAACACGGCGCTCACTTTCAATAGTTCTTTTTTTGCTGCTTGAATTTTTTGAAAGCGACATTGTTACTGTTTAATTATAACCTTTATACGTTCATCACAATGTAACATCAGCACCTGTCGCTGTGTGAAAATGAACTGAATGACAAAGTTTGCTAGCAGCCCATTAGACAATGGCTTGGGTTTGCAAGCTAGTTTTGAAGGTAGAAATCCCTTGCACTTGTCTGTCAGTTGCCACCCTCCTTGCATTCTTAGTATGCCTCCAAAAGGGATTCTTGGAAATACTTGGGGTGGTGAGGCTGTGCGGATTTTAGTGCATTAACCTTCTGAAATACAGTTGTTTGTCCTTCACGAACTTTACAGACCGTTAGTTGGACAAACCCTTTTGCAATTCTCATAATCACTTTTCCTGCAGCTTGCTAATTTATGTCTGCGTAAGACTTCTTGTCTTCTCGTCTGTTGGGAAATTGTCTTTACAAAAAATATTTATACTAAAATTTTAATATTTATTTTAATACCAATTAGATCTAAAAGTTGAGGGGCCGCACTTTGTGGTTATGGGGGCCGCATACGACCCGCGGGCCGCATGTTTGACATGGCTGGTCTAAACCTTTCGCAGATACGTCTTGTACGATCTTAGTATCAGTAGTATTCTGAGATGTGCGGAATAACAAGGAGGGCAACAAAACGACTAAGAAGAGCCGGTAATGTGGAGCGCCGCGTTACTGCTACATCGACGCTCCGTGTGGAGAGCGTAAAGCAACCTGTGAACATCTTCGATAATGAATTTATTTTCTCGTGGCGGTCACTGTGAGGAGTATGGCTAGGAACGTCGAGCTGCATGGCATTACAACTCAGAAGATCGCATTCTTCAACTTCAGTGAGTTTTGAGGTTAGAGTTCAGGATACAGGAGCCAGAATCACTCAGCTGCAACGATGGAACTGTGTTATCGGTTACCTGTCACAAGCACTACACACAGCTCCTTTTCATAATGAGAAACTTGCCTATATGCAGCTGTTATGTTGGGCTGACAAGTTTCACCATTGCTTGCATGACGTCATGTGACCCACAGAACATCAGTGCATCTCACTGTTACAAAGGGACACAGTATCCGATGTCAAAAATAAAACCAGAGAAAACTAGGTACATGTCAGCAGAACACAAGACAGAATTATAATAGCAAATCAGATAAGTCATTTCAGACATACGTAGTAGAATTAAAGTATTTGGGAATAACAATAACGGGCAGAACGGGTATAAAAAGGCCGCGCCATAGCTCAAGCGGTTAGTCTCTGGCTTCCCACCGCGGCGGCCCGGGTTCGATCCCGGGTCTGGTCAAGCGGGATTTGTGGTGGACAAAGTGTCGCTGGGGAGGGTTTTCTCCGAGAACTTCGGTTTCCCGTGCCAATCTTCATTCCACCAAATTCTCCATCATCATAATCACACGGGGCAGGCTACAATAGGCCAATCAGTGACCGCCGTGCAGAGCGGACCCAGTTAGACTCTACCCCCCAATAAGCGAATTAAAAAGAGGAGCAGAAACATACTTCTATATTTGTTTCTGAGCATTTCTAAGGGGGAGGTTTGTTTGTCTATATTTACAATGTCCTTAAAGGTATTCGCAAACATTCTGTGAAATTTTGTGTTTGCCATATAAACTACACCGAAATTTGGAGTAGAATTTAACTTTTCTTTCTATCGGTCCAGTATGGCGACACCCTCTATCCGCTAAAGTTGGTACTAACTTCGCCGACAAGCGGCGGTCACTCGGTCGGTATAGTTCGCTTGAGGACTAAAACCACGGAGTTTGTTTTTGTTTGTTCGGTCAAGTATGACCACTACTTTTCACGAACCCCAAGAATAACCTCTTTCATACCCCTAAACACGGTTAAACTTAAGCAATTTCCACATGATATAAAACAAAAGCGGAGAGGAGCATAATTCTTTCTGGTGAGCTTTTAGCCCTACAGCTGCGCAATAAATCCTCCGCCTTTCATGTAATCCGAAGGTTCATTACCATGTTCACAACAGCCTGCCACTGGTCTTGTTCTGATCAATCTACATCATCACATCGTGTCTATTTGAAGTCCACTTTAGTATAATCTTCCTGGTAGGTCTCCCACGTGGTCTCGTCCCTTCAGATGTTTTGACGAAATTCTGTGTGCATTACTCACTCCCCCTACAACTACCTAGAAACCCCGCCCATCCAATCGTTACTGATTTAATGAATATAATAATGTCTGGTGAAGACTTCAAACTGTGAACTCTCTTGGTCCAAAGATTCTCCTCAGCATCCTATTTCCAGCTTCTCGTCGTCGGTGTGGGTCCCTTAGGACAAGAGATTGAGAGACAACATAATGTGGATCTTACTAAATAAATGTTTACTCATTAAATTATTTATATCAAAGTAAATATATACAAAATAATTTCTATCTCTGTGAACTGATGAATATTTACCTTTCATAGAATTCAAAGTATGTATTCAATAACTGAGCCTAGACAAATGTTACTGATGGAATGTTTGTTTATGAAATCTGCAAACGGCTACTATATCCAATTTTCTTCACAGATTATTCTGTTATTTTCATTCTTTTCGTCATATTATAATAAAACATATCGACATAGAGTATTCGCTGATGCTCTGTTTGTAGTTCATGTATTGGTTGAGACACTATGCTACAAGCCGGAAGGTCGCGGGTTAAAATCCCGATGAGGTCATTGGACTTTTTTCAATTGACCTAATCCTTTCGGCCACACTAGGCCCTGGGGTTTACTCAGCCTCTAACAGAAATGAATACCAGGAATTAATTAAATAATATTCCTGGGGAGTAAAGGGCGGCCGGCGCGTAGGGCTGACAACCGTACCGCCATCTTTGAGTCGATTGTCTAGATAATGTGGGACCCTCAACGTCTCACAGCCCTATGGGCCTTCACGGCCTGTTAGAGGGATAGCTTTAATTTTGTTTTTTTTTTAACATTTTCACATACTAGTCAGAGTCATGTCAAGGGTTCCAGCTGAAAAATCACTTTAGCCTAGAGCTTTAGAATTCAGTGCACCTTTCAGTCTCTTACATGAAATGCCAGTTTCCTGCTCTGAGGATAATGCATCCATTTTATTTTTTGTTGCGCCAGTGTTAACATACGAATCATTTAATCTGTGTACTCATCCTTTTTAAATGAAACACCAAACAAAACAAATCTGTGCGCAATTATAATTTTGTGGTGATGAGCTCAACGCTTCACACAGCAATATTACGGTACAAAAACAGTTCACTAATCGGGTTTCAGCTTTCCTCTGCTATTTGTTTATCGGAGCGACCGCATGAACGAGTAATAAGTTTATTCTGAGTTATTTAATAAAGACCCTTATTTTACATCGTCATAAATATAGAAGGCTTATTTGAAATACATTTTTCTTCTTAATCGTCGTTAATAACATCTCCAAGTATAATTAGAATGAACAAATCAAGGAGAACGAGATGGGAAGGACATGTAGCACAAATGGGGAAGAAGAGGAATTCATATAGGATATCGGTGGGAAAGCCAGATGGAAAGAGACCACTAGGAAGACGAAGACGTAAGTCGGTGGACAATATTACATGGTATGGATTGGATTGATCTGGCTCAGGATATGGACCAGTGGAGTGCTCTTGTGGACACGGTAATGAATCTTCTGGTTCCATAAAATGTTTGGAAATTCTAGAGTAGCTGCAGGATTTACGGCTCCTCAAGGAGAGCTCAGCTCCATGAGTGAGTGAGTGAGCCGTTAATAAAGAATTTTTCTCTAATTCTTAGCAGTCTCGACGGATAAACGAAAATAACTGCATGGTTCTTTCTGTATGCCTTATGCGAAAATACATTTCCCAGCGAAATTTCAATTCGTATCTAATATAGGCCAGTTCCTGTTTTATTTTCTAGTAGGATTTTCTACCAAGACGAATAATTGCCTTAGACATGCGTGTGCACCACAGATGATCTTGTTGCTTTGTTGCTGAACACCCTTGAAATTAACGGGACATACAAAGGCCTGCGGGTAGAGCTTACTGAAGTAATGCCCGTTGAAATCAAGGCTAAACTAAATATATATAAATGCAGGAATGTTATTAGTTATAAGTAGGGCCCGGATTTCTATGACATGTCATATTTTTTTCCTAGGGTTTATTCCTATTTTTAAATTTAATTATGCATGTTTCCAGTCATTCTTGTTGAAATTATGTCGTTTTTATTGTGCATATAAATGCATATTTTAAAGTTTTTTTGGTTTTACAGCATATTTTGCCATAATTTTGAAATAAGGTTTTTTTTTATTTTAGAAACAATTCTTTGATATAATGTAAAATTTCGGTTCCATAATGTTTAGTATTACAAAATAAATTCCAGGCTGGACTGTTTCTTCAATGTGGAATAGAGTTCAAGTACATGAAGTTCGTATTAAAAACCATATTTTTGACTGGACTGTACTTGCAGTTACAAAGGCGAAAATTTGTGAAATGTAGCATTTATGACCTGGCAAGCCGGCTTTTCCCAGTCGAGGCGGGAGGGAGGCAAGTGTAACGGGTATTTTCCTATTGTACTCCGTCTTACTATAAGGTATATACATCCCATTCTTTCTTGGAGGGCTTAGAAGTATTCTATTTATATATGTGGAGGGCGTTATAAGACTTCAGTTTGACCTTACAATGCCTAAAGTGAGTACATGTAGTTCAAGGAGCGCAAGGTTGCGTAGTTTTGTACAGGAGTTTGGTGATAAAGTGTTTAGTACCGATGGCAAGATATTTTATTGTAAGTTGTGTGGCGTGAAAGTTACGGCAGAAAAGCGATTTACTGTGCAGCAGCATTGTAAAACTTTTAAACATGGTAAATGTTTAAGCAGATTATCTACAAAGGATAGCAGACAAAGTTTGTTGTTTAAAAACAGTTCCACTAATTCTTCTTCTTCT
>NW_019719359.1:547828-550074 GCF_002891405.2 Cryptotermes secundus | reverse complement strand
TTAAGTTAGTGTTCATACCATGTGCACCAGTGTTTGTCTAAAATATGAACGCAAATATCAGTATTAAAAAGAAAGCAATGAATGGTTTAATCCAGTACGAAATGTCGAAATTCCATCAGTTTTCTTTCCTTCAGAGACATAATAGGGCTAATTTGGTAAGTAGGACCTACTATCATAAATTCATCATCTTTATTCTTAATTTTATTCTTAATTATTTTATTCTTATCTTTAATTAAAATTGTGAAATTTTATGTCCCATTTAATATTTAAGGTCATATTTTACACTTTTTAGGTCATATTTGACATAATTTTGGGTCATAAGTGCATGCATATATTTATAGTTTTTAGGTCATAAAAATCCGGGCCCTAGTTATAAGTTTTCCGATTTCTGGGAACGGCATTCCTTACTAGAAACTAAAGATGCTCTCTCTTTTATGACCTGCTACATAATATCACATGTATTGGTGCCTTCATACGGGGTTTGAATTGGTGAATATATTTATTGACCACGTAAAGGTCGTAACTACAAATAATTATTGCACTACTGCGGATTTCCATACTTCAAATCGGACAACACTAATTCATCTAAGTCTGCTTTCACCAGTCTTTACTTGGTAACAGCTGTGAACAATGGCTGTTCTTCTGCAGTGTCTTCACTACACGTTCCTGATAAAGAATCTTAGCAATGGAGATTCTTCCGCTTCCGTTGCCTTCTGGTTAACGTTCCACAGGTGTACCCTCAACTGCACTGCACTCGCTCTATTCTCCTTCTGATATGATTCTCTTCTCTAATACTTAATATAGTCTCGGAACGGATCCACAGAAAACACAGCCTGAATCACCGTTTCTATTGTTGTGTGACGTCACCACGCACGCATAAGCTGCGGTCGCTCCATAGGAACGATTGTACGGGTCACATTTCCTGACATCTCCAGTGTTGAATGCGGGCATTACCTGGCAACGGCTGATGTTTACATAGTCACCTCTTAGCAACAGATCTATACGCCACAATAATTTACGTTCATGGAATATATTAATGTTCGAAATTTCGTTGCCACGGTAATTCGAAATTTCCAACTATCAGAGATTTGACTCGCCATTACGAAAGTATATATAATATATATGTATAAAAGGAGACTTTCGAGAATTGGAAGGAGATCAGGGGATACTATTAAAACTGATATTAAACAAATGATATGTGAGGAAATGAACTTGATTATCCTGACTTATGATAGGGTCCAGTGAA
The DNA here is from genome assembly GCF_002891405.2 of Cryptotermes secundus. Taxonomy (NCBI): domain Eukaryota; kingdom Metazoa; phylum Arthropoda; class Insecta; order Blattodea; family Kalotermitidae; genus Cryptotermes; species Cryptotermes secundus. Next base: position 548,828 of record NW_019719359.1, on the reverse strand, counting down.
CTCGGAATTAACCTACGGATTTTATAAATGGCGGGTAATTCCTTGACCAGCTGAGCGACAATCAACTTCTGTAGAAGGACACTGCTCCACTGAGGTAGTCAACAAGACAGTAGATTTATAGCAGGACTGCAACCCTAAATATATTTATTACAATTCTGCCAGCTGTCTGAAATATTTTCTTACTTCATAATTATGAATTGCAAATCGTCTTTAAGAAATATTTCTTGGCTTATTATCCTCTAAATTCGAAGCTATGAAAATGACTTTCCATTCTGTACCAGTAATTACAAGCTGACTGTTTACAATGCAATCTATCGCTGTCACGAACAGTACTGGAGAGAATTTCGATGCCAACTTCCTGCAATTCAGGGACTGCTCTCGTTTCCGTTGCTTGCATCTCTACTTGCATTATCGAAAATCCTTCCTCCCAGTCTTTAACGTCAGCTCCCCCCCCAAACTTTATCTGCTTTACATCGCCTTGTGTAGAATCTTGCTAGTGACGTGAGCCTCAAAGGAACTTCAGAGGCACATGCAGGAAGGACTCATGCTGCCTCTCCCATAATCTGTTGAGTGGACCTAGGCCACTCCTCTCGGTCCAGCGTCAACCCCGTCCCCAATAACTTCAGCGTGGCTTTCCGACCCACCGACTCCAATCCCTAGACAGTACTTCACAGTCAGTTTCCATGCAACTGGATACTGCAGGTGGGTTTCCATGCTGAGTGATGTCGTCTTGCGAATTTGCCGGTCACGTTGGCCGCACGGTCTATGGCATGAACTGTCTTCGCTCGCTCGAAAGTTCTGATCGTGGGTTCTAATCCTACTTAAGACATGGATATTTGTATTGTGTGGGTTTATTGTGTTTGTGTTGTTCTGTGTAGGCATAAGCCTTGCGGCGGCGTGGTCCGAAGGCCAAGGTAAAGAAACTGAAAAAGCGGCCAAGACCCAACAAAGGGCTGTAGATCCATAATAATAATAATAATAATAATAATAATAATAATAA
>NW_019719359.1:466542-545879 GCF_002891405.2 Cryptotermes secundus | reverse complement strand
AATAATAATAATAATAATAATAATAATATCAGTAATTTAACTCTTCACTTAATCCTAATCAAGGAGATAAGTGGGTGATACACATGACATACATGGGAAGATAACTGAATAAAAATGCCGGTCTGAGGACAAAAGTGATGAGACTATTTGGGAGAATCAGGCGTAGATAGGAGATGATATTAAAAAGAATCTAAGAGAAATAGGAAATGAAGGTGTGGACTGTACTAACTTCGCTCAGGATGGAGTCCAATTAAAAATTTTTGTGAACATGAGTTTTAGAAATTGCGAATATTTCTTGATCTGTTGAAGAACTAATAAGTTTCATTAAACACCCTGCAACGTGGAGTTAGGAGGTTAGTTAGTTAATTACTTAATCGGTCGCGCCATAGCTCAAGCCGTTAGTCGCTGGCTTCCCACCGCGGCGGTCCGGGTTCAATCCCTGCTCTGGTCAAGTGGGATTTGTGGTGGACAAAGTGGCACTGGGACAGGTTTTCTCCGAGTACTTCGGTTTCGCCTGCCAGTCTTCATTCCACCAATTTCTTCACAATCACCCTCACCTATCATCTGGGGCTGGTACAATGGGCCAGAAATGACCGCAGTACAAGGGACTTAGTCCCACCCCACTAGCAATAAAGAAAATAATTACTCAATCAGTAGGCTGTATACTCTAAAGGGCACTGAACAGAGGTTTCCTGCTTCTCGTGCGCGCTGCACGTAACACCCGTTTAATGCATTTTGCTTCGATCACTATAAATGTCAGTTGTTAGTAAACGGACACGGGTTTGGATTGACAACTTGATTTACTGCAAACTTGTAACTCGCAGCTATAAATGAATGCCTTTCTATCGCGAAACCACACACTTGACAAACCACTATAATATAAGCTAAATATTCTCAGTTTATGTGTTCAATAGTCCTTCCCTGGTGATGGCTCCCAAAAATGTCCTCTTCTGCTTACGCCGTTGCAAGCGCTCTACCATCTGACAATTCTTTGCCTTCACTGTAAATTCTTAACTAACTTCAAAGGCTCGTAAACGTAACTGCCCATTACTGGCTTATTTATGTGGGCGGGTTTTGAGTATTTAGGTTAAATTCCTTCTGACCTTCACCAGCATAGTCATTCTTGCCTTCAGGTCTCGTAGAGATCTGTGATCAAGATTTTGTTATGCCCTAGACATGTACGTATTTAAAAGTGGAGCCTCCCCTTCGACGAGGGGGAGGGGGTGAGTCTTCAGTTACGTGTAGGCGCTGCGTTTGTTACACCATAGATTCAGCACGAGTACATCCGCGCTATCACAGCGTCCAGGTCGCCATGGACACTATGCACCCTTTGTCACTGCACTATACTTAGTAACAATTATATAAGGTCGCGTCATACCTCATGCGGCTTTTATTTTTTATTATTTTTATTATTAGCAGGGTGAGACAGTCCATTTCGTACTGCGACTACTACCGGCCTAATGTACTATCCCCAGATGATAGATGTTGGTGATTGTGGAGCAGTCGGGGGAATGAAGTTTGGCAAAGGAAACCGAAGTACCCGGGGAAAAACTTCCTTAGTGCCACTTTGTCCACCACAAACCCACATGACAAGACCCCTGCTCGAACACTGGCCGCCGCGGTTGGAAGCCAGCGACTAACCGCCTGAGGTATGGCACGGGCCTACCTCAGGCGGTTAGTCGCTGGCTTCCCAACGCGGCTGCCCGGGTTCGATCTCAGGTCGTGTACGATTTTTAGTGAACAAAGTGGCGATGGAGGAGGTTTTCTTCGAGTACATCTTATTCCTCCAACTGACCCACAGTCATCATCTGAGGCTGGTAAAATAGGACAATTAGTGGCCGCACTACAAAGTGCACTCCGTCACGTCCCACCTTAAGAAGCTGAAAACGCATATGTACATGGTATACAAAGGATTTCTGTCACTGCAGGTTTGTGCATCAGGCTATGCCTAAACCTACATAACCAGCCCGGAATTGTAGTTAGTCAGCTGATCGGTCGTAAGCTTAACCGCCGCCAAGTTTAAGCCTCTATGCCTGGCTTCTCCTTGTCCAAACCACGTATATTTGGATGAATATGGTTTAGGATTACATTTTTCCTGTGTCCTGCCTAATTTAGTTATGTAGCCGTACACGGAAGAATTTTTGAAAACCACGTGCAATTGGCGGATCTGTCAAGAGTTCCAGTAGCGCGGAGTACGCTCTTTTGCAGGCGCTGCAGTTTCAAGAGCTGGGCGTCCGCCGCATACTCCCGGGTGGGACAGACGTAAGTCATAGCTGACCTATTCAGGGCTTTGTAAATCAAAATTACGTCACGGCAGACGGTTAGTCGATCTGCCTGTCTTGGTGTCAAGCCCCGTCTGGGGCCAAGAGAGGATTTTTATTACTGACAGACAGTTGTATGTATGTTGATGTGGGGCGACCTCTCTGACAAGAGGACGGGTCTATCATTTACAATTGCTCCTAACCCTCACCAGCCCAGTCATTCTGGGGTCCGAGTCCCGAGAGACTCATGACCACATTTTACTCTCTCAGATTCGAGACTCCTGCAAAGTGGGGGGTCAGATCGCGTATTTATGTCCCCCGGGAACAGGGTGGCTTAGTTGTACCCCCCACGCATGGAGTTCCCTTTCCGCGCCTCCTACGATTTTCAAAGTTACAGTGGAGATATTCGAACTAGCCTCCACACAGGAGGTATATGCGAAGGCCTTGAGGATGTAGATATATATAGCCTCGGGACGGACCACATAGAAAACACCATTTTCATGCTTCTCTATTGCTGCTGTCCGTTGCCTAACAATTGACATGCTATTATTGACTTGTTTCTCGGCCGTTACCTAACAACGGACAGTGTTAAGTAATCACGTCAAAATAATAATATTTGACAATGAGGGAGCATACGGCCTTGAACCGCTTGAAAGCTAGATTAATAGGTTCGAATAGATTTATGTCGGCATTTATATGCTCAGCTTTCGGTAGAGACGAGGGTTTCTGTCAACGTTCTGTGATCTCAGGATATTCTCTGAATCGGAATAGGCTAGAGGGCATAACCAAAGAAGTACAAATTTTTAAGCTGAATTTTATATATTCTCCACGATTATTTTCTCGCTTTCTTCTTTTCTTTGAAATCCACATATTATCATCTGCGATGATTAAAAAATTAAACTCATTGGCTTGAGTCCGCAAGCTAACTATACCGACAGAGCGACCGCCGCTTGTCGGCGAAGTTAGTGCCAACTTTAGCGGATAGATGGTGTTGCGTAGTCAGCGCAATGAATCCCCACAAGCGTTAATTTCGGTTTTCTAGACCGAAGCCGCTATTTCCTTGAAACAGCTCCTCAACTATCCTCACTAGGTTAAGCGGACCCTTCTACAAAATAAAACAGGAACCTGCCTACATTAGATACGAATTGAAATTCCGCTGGGAAATTTATTTTCCCATAAGGCATACAGAAAGGGATATGGAGTTATTTTCATTTATCCGTCGAGGCTACTAAGAATTTGAATAACATTCATTTTTAACGACTCACTCACTCGCTCATTGAGCTGAGCCCTTCTTCAGTAATCGCCAATTGTGTAGCTACTCAAGAACTTCGCACCACTTTATGGAACACGAAGGTTCATTACCGTGTTCACAAGAGCCCTCCAGGTCCCTACCCTGAGCCAGATCAATCCCATCCACACCATCCCATCCTATCTATCTAAGATCCATTTTAATATTGTCCACCCACCTATATCTTGGTCTTAGTCTTCCTTCCGTCCGGCTTTCCCCCCAGTATCCTATATGCATTCCTCCTCTTCCACATTCGCGCTACATGCCCTGCCCATCTCATCATCCTTGACTTCATCGTTGAACTTTCAACTTCAGTACGAAGGGAGAGACATTACTCGCACATGAAGGTCCTCACAGGCTTCAGTTTGGCACTTGTAGACTAACAGTTGCAGTTTTGTAAAGGTGCTCAGTTCGTAAGTTGATAGGATCTGCTTGTACAAACATAAACACACTAAGCAATGTCTATTACGCAATCGGAGAGTTTCTTTGAAGGCTTTCCCTCGTCGAGAGTGGAAGTCCGTGCTCGGGGGCAGTAAACGGATAATTCAATCGTTTACCACAAAGTGAATATTCTCAAAAGGCTTATATTGTAGTGTATTAATATGTACGTTTAAAATTGGATCAGATTTAATGTCGTAGTAATTAAGTAACTAAGAAATGAACAATTTTCTGTTAATAGTCGTAAGCAACTGTACATATATTCCAGCCCTTTGGCTCACTGCCGTGATTTGCATATTCTGATATCGGGTATTCTACCTTTACTTCATATAGGCTATCGTTTGGTAAAGTGTTGTGAGCTGCATGCTCTTATCCTGTGTTAAATTTTGTGCCAGGAACTGAAATTATTTTTCATTATTGCTTCGAGATTTAACGGAGAGATTTGCTGACCAGTTATTTCAACAACCGACTGGCAGATTGACTGGCCAACTAACGGAGTGAAAATAGTAGGTTAACAAGAGGTTCTGGGAAGAACTACTCGCCAACTTTCCATTGTTACGAACGGACCACACAGAAAACGACACGTTCAAAAATTCTTCTACTTTTCCGTGTGCATTCATTATAACGGCAATAATTTACCTAGCCGTTTCCTAGCAACAATAAGAAGCACACAGACTTATGAGAGAGATTTATAAAGTACGCCGCTGAGATGGGATCAGGTGCCATGATATACATACCACGTTCATAAAGATTGGTTCAGGCTTTCAAAATTTAATAAGTATGGTACACAGACACACAGGCGTGCGCGCACACACACACACACACACACACACACACATATATATATATATATAGGGTGGGCCAGACTCAATTAGACAGTTGTTGATTAGATGTTTTTTTTATTGATAAATGTTAACAAATGCAATGGTTACAAAAATGGAATCGCACACACATAAGTCATCGATTTTCAAGATGCTGGTCAACCTGGGCACCACCTAAGTCAACACAGGCTTGCAGACGCAAAGCAACATTTTCACATGCCTTTCTACACATATTCGCCGGAACTTTATTGAACTCCTGAACAATCACCTCACGCAGATGTTTCACACTGTCAATGGGATTAGCGTACACCTTGTCTTTGAGGTAACCCCAAAGGAAAAAGTCTGGTGGGGTGATGTCGAGTGATCGGGCTGGCCACTCCACAGGCCCTCGACAGCCAATCCAGCGTTGAGGAAAAACTTGATGCAAGAACGCCCGAACAATATTGGCGAAGTGTGGTGGGGCCCCATCTTGCTGCCACCACAGTTCATCAAAGTTCTCTCTCCTCTGAAGTTCTGGGATGACACTTTCCCTCAGCAACTTTAGGTAGGTTTCCTCCGTGACGCAACCTTCAAGGAAGAACGGGCCAATCAGTCCTTCGTACGTCACGCCGCCCCACACCATCACTCCCGGGGACTGGAAATCGTATTCAATGGTGGCACTGGGGTTCTCTGGCCGCCAAAACACGCAGTTGTGTCTGTTGACCGATCCTGATGTGTGAAATTTGGCCTCATCAGTCCAGACAATATTCCGGATAAGGTCAGGGTTCTCCTGAAACTTGGTCACCATCAACTCGGCGAACTCAAGTCGCCTGTCGAAGTCGTCCTCGTTAAGAACATGAATAAGCCGTGGATGGTATGGCATCAGCTTCATGTCACTCAAAACTCTCCGCGAACTTATCCTCGAAATGTCCAGTAGGGCCGACAAACGGCGGGTAGACTTCGATTTCTGAGGAGATGATGCCAGTTCCGTAGCAACACGTGCTTGTGTGTCAGTAGTTCGGACAGTTCTCGGCTGACCAGGATGCTTGGGATTCAAAGCACTGGCAGTTTCATCAAACTGCTTGTTTATTCGGACGATTGTGTCCCTGTGGACTGCTGGCGGTCCAAACTCTTCCAACATCCTGCGCTGGACTTCTGATACATTGTTAGTAACTGAGAAAAGGCGCATACATTTTACACGCTGCTCGATAGACAACCGTCTACCTGCCATGACGTTTCCTCGTTGCGCAGAATATTGACTTCGTTCACAGCATAACGTATGATGCTTCTATCTATCGACAACAAAAGGTACGTTCCCATTATCCCGTGTGTTGTTGGATTGGTTAGTTATTAATGATCAAAAACTGCCTAATTGAGTCTGGCCCACCTTGAATATATATACATAGACACACAGACAGCTTTGTGATCTCATAAGCCTGCTTTTATTTCTTCAAAATAAGGAAAGTTAGCTGAAAACTAAATGCACTGAGCGAATGATTGAACCAACGACTGATTAATTGGGTCATTGATTGACAGATTATTTATCTGTGAAGCTGATTAACAGATTAACTGACCGACTTCCCATCTAATTGTATTAATATAGAGATTTTTTATGGGGAAGTAATTGCAATCTCTTCACTCACATATATTGAGTGCAAGGAAAACTTAACATAATGTTATTGCGCGTAGGTGGAACCTTCACAGTAACATAAGAAGATAAGACACACTGCATATAAGTGCGATGAGATACAGAATAAAACTATACTTATGGAAGTAAATGTAAATAAAAGAGGAATCAAGGGTTATCTCTTTTGGAGCTCAACTAACTTTCGGATTCGATAAAATACGGGGAATTTCTTGATTAGCTAATCCATTACTGGCATCTCAGGTGGACTGTCTACCTACGGAGTTAGGTAAAGGTAAAAAGGTAAAGCTATCCCTGTAACAGGCCATGACGGCCCATAAGTGAGCGAGAGGTAGAAGCTCCCACATTTTCACTAGATAATTGGCTCACAGATGGCAGTAAGTTTGTCAGTCTTACGCGACGGCCTCCCTTTAACCCCCAGGAAGATTCCTGGTACTCATTTCTGTTGGAGGCTGAGTCGAACCCGGGGCCATAGTGAGGCTGGAACGATTAGGTCAATTGAAAAATCCGGTGACCTCACCGGGAGTCGAACCCGATTGTAGCATAGTGCCTCAACCAACCGCGCTACCGCGTGCCCCCTACTTATGAAATTACTTAAAATAAACGAAACAGAGCAGATTTGCAGCGTTGTATCAGCAAATTAGTCTGATGTAAAATTCTGAAGGACCCTCTTAGATTATTAAAGTGAAATACTGCGAGAACTTCCAAAACAAACTGTAAATCGGCAGGAAAAGGGCTGGATCTCCCTTAAGTGAGTTTAGAAGCTCAAATATAGACAAGCGGGGTATTTACCTGAAATGAAAGAACGAAGCGAACTGTTAATATTAGAAGTTTGTGGGCTCTTTTAGTATCTCAGCTGTTATTCTCATTCTTAACCCAGTACTTGTATATGAAGTAAGCATCACGTGTCCGGGTGATGTCACGTTGTACAGCAAAACCCTGCAGAATCGTGCAGGTCGGCTTAATTTTCCAGACCAACGATTTACCTGTACGTGACACGTCGACTGAATCTTAATAGAATTTAGCTCTCGTCCACTTGTGCCTGCCCGGAGGTGAGGCTTCTCCTCAGCACAGATACGTTCTCAGGCTTTCTGTCTCACTGCACATCTGTCTGCAGTGTCTAAACTACGACAGGGCCTTTCAAACAATAGCCCGCGCACCATTTCGCCTAGGAATACTGGAGGTATGGGGCACGCGGTAGCATAGTGGTTGAAGGGCTATGCTACAAGCCGGAAGGTCGCAGGTTCAAGTCCCGATGAGGTCATTGGATTTTTTTCAGTTGACCTAATCCTTCCAGCCGCACTATGACCCTGGGGTTCACTCAGCTTCTAAAAGAAATGAGTACCAAAAATTAATTAAATAATTTTCCTGGGGAGTAAAGCGCGGCCGGCGCGTAACGCTGACAACCTTACCGCCATCTTTGAGCCGATTGTATAGATAATGTGGGACCCTCAACGTCTCACAACCCTATGGGCCTTCACGGCCTGGTACAGGGATAGCTTTACTTTACTTTACTTTACTTTACTTATACTGGAGTTATAGCAATTTTTTCCTTACATGAACTATTAATTAAAGAAATTTCGCTAAAAAAATAGCACGCAAAACCACGTTCATTTTCGGCCCTTATAATTATCCCTCTCACTCCTCACACGGACATTTACCGTCCCTGCTTTGTGTCTTTTATTGTGCACTCAAAACATCAGCTGTGTTTGTGACCTGTCAGGCTTGTTTTCCATCGTAACTGCCAATCTTCCGTTCATGCATAGATAATAAACTGTCAAAAGATCTCGTTCTGCCTTCCAGTTTGCATTAGATTATTCGTACTAAAGCAATAAAATTTGTTTACCTTTTATTCAGATCACGCTAATAAACAGGTAATATTATATTATAGCATCCTGTTGTACTTTTCACTTAGTATCAATTAGTTCCACAGTATCACGTGTAGCACTAATGTTCTGTACAACTTATTACAAACTATTAACTTTAAAGTTTCATACTATACGTTTCGACCAATGTAGTCATCATCAGGTGTTAAAAGCTCTGGCAAACAAAACACGCAACTCTTTGTGATAGTACGGTGCATAGACACCAGGTAGCTGCACCAGTGCTCAGAATTAAAGAGGTCTGCAGCAGGCGGGAATGAATGAGTGGCGCAGACTGTTTCGATATCTTGCGTGGCAGCTGCCATTTTGGTGAACCTTGCAGTAGCTGTAAGAAGCAACAGTTCTGCTGAGGGGCTGTTCATTTGGCTGTCGCAGACTTAATTACGGGCCGGACTGACAAAGAGGGAAAATAAAAACTAACCTACATGGTGATGAAACGTAATGCAAGACAAAGAAGAGAATGTCTTTAAGTGAGAAAAGCAGAGAATAAATATCCCGAGTAAGAAAATGAGACACAAGTTAGGAGAAAAGTAAGAAGGAAATGAAGAAAGAGAGGGTGGGCGAGAGGAAATGAGGAACAAAGCAATAATACAATAAGGAAGTAAAGGATAAATTGAGGAAGAGACATGCGAAAGAGAGTTAAAGAAGCAGAAAGGAGGGACGTAAGACGGTAAAGTAATAAATAGAGGAAAGTGCGATGCGAGAGTGTAATGGAAGAGAGCGATAAAAAGAAATGAAGCTGCGAGGAAAAAGATGGAAGAAGATGAGAAATGGTAAAAATAAATAAGAATGGGAAATAACAAATATTAATGTGGAAGGAAGGAAAGAATTCTGAATGTAAAACGACGCAGTTAATGCACATATTTAGTGTGGGCAAGGAACAACTCTTGTGAGAATTTGAAGGGATGAAAATGATGAAGCAATTGGATATCTACAAATTTAAAAACGATTAGAAATAATGTGAATGAGACAATGTGGAGAGAAGGAGTATGGAGGGAGGAGTGAGGAATAGATAACTGTTGGGTGATGTGTGGGAATGGATACTGATGTAGTAGAGCGGTCACTAGAAAGAAAGAAAGAAGAGGGAAGGAAAGAAAATCGAGCAAAGAAATATTCTAGAGAATGGATGGGAGCTGTATGATGACAGTGAAATTTTGGAAGTTAGAGAAAAAGAATGAGCTAGCTACAGAGATCACTGGAGAGGGGAAAGAAATAAAGGAATAAATACCTTATGAAAAGGAGAGATAATTTTGTGAGAAAGGGGATTTGAAGAAAGTGCTGAATGAAATTGGAAGTAAATGAAGAAACAGAAGGAGAATAAATACCTAAAGAACAATGCAAATAATAGAAAAATAAAAGAGACAAAAGAAAGAATGAATAACATTTTGGGAATTGCAGGATAGAATAACACGAAACAAAACACTAGGAAAACGTTAGGAAGAAGCTGAACTGAATAAAATGAAGTTGATAATGACAGGGATTTACGACAGTGTATCAAATGAAAATTTTATGACATGGATAAACACATATGTAAGAAATAGAATGGATAGCATATATCTGCAATGAAAGAGGAACGAATTGAAGAGAAACAAGACACGAAATAGCGAATAATGTTAACTTGAAAGGCTGAAGATGGAAAATGGGTGGATAAAGAAAGAGAAAATGGAATAAATATCCATAAAGGAGGAGGAGGAAGGAGAGAAAAGAGGAATATTACGATCGTGGACATGAAAAAAAAATCTGGGGCAGTAGGTAAGATTAAAGTAATAGTTCCTATAAAGGTTCGGCCACACAGAGCGCTACGCTATGTTCACTACGTACGCTGTGTACACTCTGCGACGCAGCTATCATAGGGAACATAGCGTACGTAGCGTACGGAAGTCTGTGTGGCCAGTCACATTGGCAATAAAGGGAGATATTTTTCCGTTTGTATAGCGAACATAGCGTACGTAGCGTGCGTCGCGTACGTAGCGCTCTGTGTGGCCGAACCTTAAGGAGGTTAAAGGCATAACAAACAGGAAAATAGAAGGAAATGCTAACTATAGAACAGAATGGTTCATGTTAAAAGCAGTGAGGATATTAAGACGGAAACTTAAGACAAATTATTGCGCTGCCAGTATGGATGCCTGAAAGGCGAACAGAGAGGAAACGACGTTGGAGCAGCGAGAAGGCTGACACAAATGAAATAAGCGTAGAAGATTAAAAAGAATTAGTGTGCACAGAACGATGAAGAGGGTTAAGAATATAACAGAGATAGAGAGAGGTAGGGAGGGGTGGAGAGAGAGAAATGCTCATGTTGGTTGTAATGTAATAATCAAGAGCAAAGATGGCGGCACCTTAAATCTGGCAACCCTGGACTAATTGCTGTTAATTATTTAGAATGCCAGCGCTTGGTTTTCTTAACAACTTGCTGCATATTGCAGAGAAAAGCATGCAAATTAAGCGAGGTTATGATGCGTAAACGACAGACTCGTGTAGAACAGCCAGCTGCACTGTGAGGTGAAAATAAAAACAGGGACAGGCTGTGAAGAATGGAAGACTTTCGCTTGCTTGGCTGTGGCTGAGGAACGCTTGTGCAGAGATTTATGACTCCTGCAATAACTCATCTAGTATTACTGGGGCAGAGAAATCATGTAAGTTAATATAAGCTGGACATGTGGCTCTAATGGGCATACAAGAAGTTGATGCGAAGTATTGATGGCGAAATCCTTTCGAAATTGGCATCTTGGACGCTCGTTAAGATGAAAGATCAGCATAAAGATGGCTGTTAGGTAGGTTGTGAGGATTGAAGTTGAATAACACTGGTTCAGTAGCATGTCCAATTACGGACTTTGATATTAATTGTGTTGAGCCCTAGGGTTCACTTACCAGAGGTAGCTTATTAAAAACACACAGTTTTCCGCATATTTTAACACTGGAGTGTTCATGATAGTGTTCACAAAATCCCGTCGTTTGAATTTACCTTGTGCAAGCTCAGTCTAATTTACGTCTTTAGAACTTCCCTGATCCATTACAATATTAACCTGCCATCTGTGTCTGTGACTGTGTCTTCTCTTGAGGTTTTCCTTTTGAAATTGTTTACCGTTTGTACTTCAATATATCGTACACATTTGCACGGGTTATAGCTTAGGCACAGAGAACCCTTACTCCAGTTATTCACTTGGCTGCCGATAGGAGACGAATGCCCCCGAGTGACTTTCGTGGAAATTGGCCGTTTATTTCAGAACACAACACGCAATTCCCCATGGGCTGATGCAACATTCATTATTGGAAATATGCTTCGAATGGGAATAGTTCTGACTTGAATGAGTCCGTTTCGTAGCAACCAGAGAGTGACAGGCATCCTTATTTTGTATAAATTCATAATAAATTTACAGTGTATTCATTCTTGTGTGTATTAAGCACAGTTATGCACTTATTTATCACGAAGACTGTGTTTTTAGCAGTTTCTGAGTGAATCCCAATTGTTATTGGTTATAAATTGTGACTCAGTCAGTACAACGACAAACTGCGGGCTGCAAGACCGAGGAATTATATTTCGATTCCCGGCAGAGGCAAAAGATTTTACTTTAATATACTGAATCCAGACCGGCTCTAGGGCCCATGAAGTCTCTCATCCAATTGACACTGGGACTCTCCCGGGAGCAAAGTTGCAGGTGCTTGAAGATGTAAATTGAACAGAATCTATTGCCTGGAGATATACTCCCACTTCTCCGTACGTCTACAAAGCGTGGTGTATAATTAAATGAGCACATGGAAAAAATTACGTTTACCTTATCTAAATGTTATAATTAATTACAAATTAAGCTTGTGATACCTTATTACATGAAGTGAACATCATTCGGTTGCTTGAAAATTCCTCGCAGAGGCAAAAACTCAAAAAGGAGAGTTCTTTTAATCACCAGTACTCAAATAATCTATGTCTGTGAGTTATAAAACAGGACGTACATCGTTAAACAAAGTATAAAATGTAGTTGTCAGATTATGCAACACGTTAATTAAAAAATTCCGTCACCGTTCTTTTGTTTTGACCTCCCTGTTTCTTGTGATATCTCTAGCAGATCTCTCTGCTTGCAGAATATTTATCGGGCTAGGAATGTTGGAAATGAACGCTTAAAACTTGCCTGGAATGTTGAACAATATATTTCTCGTATTTGAGCGTATATATCACACCTCTGTTTTTCCTTAAAGACTAACACTCACTTTACATTACAGAGAATTTTTTCATTCCCCCTTTTCCTTCGTTACACATTCTAGGAAAAAAAATAGGAAATTACTACTTACAACACAGAAGCACCTATATATACACAACAACTCTATTTATGACTTGTTTCATATTTCATATGAAAGAAAGCAAATTACGAGTCTCATTAACCAACCCTCTTGCCCTCTTATTTTCATTATTCGCCCTATTTTCAAGCTATTTTCAGATGTAAGTACATAGTATCCATAAAGCAGTATTATTAAATTTGTTATACGTGCAAGAATGCTTGAAAGGCCACGGAATTGTTTGTTCTTTCTCTTTTCTCTTCTCATTGTTTTCCGTAGCAACAGATGTCTCTGGTATAATTTCTCATTTCTTTTCTTTTCTCTTCTTTCATTCTCTCACTTTCCCATAACTTGGTGACGTTAATTACACAGGTAAATTGCCTTCATTTATAGATGCTATGCGGAAAATGGGCTCTCGAGTATTCCCCATACACCTCCATATTTTTAGAGGTGAGAAATAAAACTTGTAACAACGGGGAAATTTAGAGAGAATAAAGGAAATTGTAGCAATAGACATAGGAGGAAGGACAATATTAAAATAGATCTCGGAGAAATGTAATGGGATGATATGGACCGGATCGATCTGGCTCAGGATAGGGATGAGTCGTGGGCTCTTGTGAACACGGTAATGAACCTTCGGTTCCATGAAATGCTGGGAAGTTCTTGAGTGGATGCACACTTGGCGGCTTCTCAAGAAGGGCTCAGCCCCATGAGTGAGGGAGGAAAACATACACTTATTTCTCAGAGTTACGTAAGAAACTATCGAGGATCTCTACATATTGAAAGCTCTTCCCGATCTGGGATAACGTATTTGTAAAATATAAATTTTCTCTAATATTGCACCATGTCAGAATTAATACTTGTTGCTTGTATATCTAAATTAACTGCATGGAGCAGACCATCTTGAGAAGTTATAGCCAAAATATTTTATGGAACCCGAAGTTTCGGTGTCGTGTTCATAGAAGCTAGTCACTAGTTTCTGTCCTGAACCAGATGAATCCAGTCCATAGACACACTGTATTTCTTTACGATTCCTTTAAACTTTGCCGTCCAGTCTACTTCTAGCTCTTCCTAATAATTTCTTCCGTTCACCATTTCCGGCAAAATTTGCTTGTATTTTTAATCTCTCATATATAGGATGATTACTATATCCACCACTTTTTTTCTCGATCTGATCCCTCACGGATAATTGCAAAGAGATTATTACTTAGACCTATACTCTGTTCTTCGAGAATGAAGTATGTAATATTTATGAACGTATCAAGAAAACACTCGGATAGGAAGTAGGAAGCGATAGTTGGGGAATCATTAAAATTGAGTGTGTTCCTTTCAAACTTCCCAAATTTTAATTAATCATTGCGAACAAATTGTGATGAATTATGGATTATAATTAACACTAGATGAAAGGGAAACTCAAATAATTTCATTTCCGTTTTCCTTCGGTGAAGCTACAGTATCTGTTCGCGTATACCTTTACATGTTAGAAGAGTTCCTGCATCCTGCATGTTCGGAGGTCCCTCAATGTCACCTTCCAAGATCGCTGGATTGGACGTGGAGGACCAATTTGGTGGCCACCACGTTCACCGGACATCACTCCGCTCGATTTCTTCCTCTGTAGTTACGTGAAGGACCGTGTGTTCGTGACTCCAGTGAATGGCCTCCCAAATTTACAAGCCCGCATCCATGAAACGCTTGCAAATGTACCAGTAGACATGTTGGAATGAACTTGACAAGAAAATGAATACAGATTGGATATTGTTCGGGCTACCAATGTTGCACATGTAGAGGTTCAATAAAATGTCAAACAAAATTTTTTGAGTTGTTCTTATATTTCCTGCAGCTTCCTTTTCCTACCATTCATACTTTCTGTTCTAAGAGCTGATAAAATGTGGGACGTTTGAATGGAACACTCTATATTACCAGGTCTCGGTCATTGTGTTGTAGATACTGTCCGAATGGATTTTCCCTTCCTGGAAAATGTTACTATGTTACTTAGGTGTAGATATTAGTCACGGTGGTTCAAATGTTTCTACTGTTACTGGTAAATGGGTTTAGCCTGTGAAGAACTTACCTTTTCGTTTTTAAACTTACTGGTTTTTAAAAGAAATATCTCGTAAATTTTAAAACTTTATGCACTAGCAATTAAATTCATTGTTTCTCACACAAATTTCAGCATAGGAAAAGTTGGTGTGAAAATTATTCTAGGCGATAACTATATCACTGCAACAAGTAGCTAAGTAGTAAACAAACAAACTAGATGTTTTTAAGCTGAATGGTCTTGTTGAACAGTTAGTATTTATTTAGCCGATTAAGAAATACCCTACTCATTTTGGAACAAGAATTTTCTTTACCGTGTTCATAAAAGCCCACTATTGGTTCCTACGGGGATCCACATTAATGTAATCCGTGCTCTCTCACCTTATTCATTTAATATGCGTTTCATTGTCCGACAACATAGACAAGGTCTAGCAAGTAGTTTCTTTCCTCCTTCTTAAACATCCTTAATTTTCTCTCATCTCTCATACACACATAGAATGTGTTGTTTAATGTATTTTAATTTTTTGAGGTGTCTAAAGTGGAGACAAGAAAAAGTGTCTGAACTGAAAGTTAGCAAGAAATTTTGCTAATTTAACCTGCATTGAATTTCATCATGAATAGCGTTTTTAATTTGTTACTGTTACTAACGAATACTAGTTTGAGATCTGCATAGTATGTGCGCAGAATATAAGATAAACCTATCAGTTATCGCTTAGTAACAGTTAGCATGCAGACAGAAGAATTATCATTTCTATGCCCTTATATACATCGTGACAATATCCCTTAGGAATTTAAGGCTTTCACTTTGTTGTACCACTGATTTTTATACATGTGTACAGACAGAATAATTTGAAGCCACTGCGATTGGAACGCGCATGTGACACCGATAATCATAAACTAAATACACCAAAATATCCAGACACCCGGAAGAATGTATTGTTCATGCGATACCCAATAACAGAATTTTGGGAAGGATTTCTTAGCCCTGCAAGCACATAAAGTGTCTAGAAATTATCCATTGCCGTCATATAGCTATATCAGTATTGGAGCCATTCTGAATTTACAAACTCCGGAACACATATACATGGTGTGACCAGGCTGAATGTCTCGTCACGAAACAGAAGTTGCAGATGCGAAGATATTCCGACAGTTTTCGGACATGGTGTAAAGAGATACACGTCTTCTAATATCGAAGATAAAAAGAGAAACTTGGAATACGAGATGAAGAATTACACGATTTGCAGCAGTCGAGGTGTTCAGGCAGATTTCACAGATACAATTTGTTGAGTTTCGGTAACTCTTACCCCACATTCCCCAGATATGCATATTTGCTTAAATATTTCAAAATCATAAAGAGACTTTGGTTTGGATGTGCTAAACCCCACTGAAAACGCTGAGGCAACTTGAGATTCTCGAGATTTACGCGAATATGACCCACTTGGTGTCATATTTTTATGAGAGGACCGTTTCTCACTTTGATGCTTCCACATCTTCAGTTATGATACAGAATTAGAGCCTGCAGTCAAGGAACCCGAGATGCCTCACTTCTTTAGCTTTTAGCTTCTTGGTAGTGTCCTGTCTTCCTCTCCAGATGAAGTTCAGCAAAGAATGGACAGAATTTCTTCTTTCTCCGTGTCTGACTATATAAGAACGTCTGCGTAACTCTGTTTCAATGGATGCGCTGTACATAATTTTGGGTTCATTTGAAAAGGGAAAAACAAACTCACTGGCTTTAGTCCGCAAGCGAACTATACCGACCGAGAGACTGCCGCTTGTCGGCGAAGTTAGTGCCAACTTTAGCGGATAGAGGGCGTCGCGTGGTCAGCGCAACCGATCCCCACGGCCGTTAATCTCGGTTTTCTAGACCGTGAAAGGGGAAAAGCCTGAAGGAAGAATTCATTGGTCTCCAAGTTCCACGGATGAGAAACACGTTGCTATACATTTGACCAATCATCACCCAAGTCTTCGTGTACTGGATAGTCCGTGTCACAGAATTATAATTTACTGCGAGGTGAAATTTGAGAGGTGATTTAAATTTATGATGTGTGCTTCATGTAACCACTCATGGTAGCCTTTATCAAATATTGTTACTTCTATTAGAAAAATATTTTTAACTCATTTTCACTTGTATTAACTAATTAATTTCGATATTTACAACTCATTTTAATGCATTAACTACAAGTATACGAGCCCCAATGTGATATTTCAGTAACAACCTGTGCTCAGACCGCGGCTTATGAAAAGTAATCCTTCCTTTGCTTTGTCTAGGTCTTCTGATGTTGGCCAGTAAAAATGAAACATGTAAAGGCAAGATGTTTACTTACTCCTATTAAACTAGTAACATTTATGGACTTTGCATTTAGTTATGCACTGAAGAGTGTAACGGTTCGAGATATGAAGACACGTATATTCCTTCTGCTTTTCTTCTTTTTCTGATTATTCTTTTCAATTCTAATATCTCGAAACTATGTTCTTTGTTCTCTTGTTTTTATGGTACTGTTTCCTCATAACTTTTCCGTCCATATGCATTTTAAGGAATATGTTCCTATTTGAAAATCATATCACTAAAAGTACAAGTAAAAGTAAAGGTATCCATGTAACAGGCCGTGGAGACCCATAGCGTTGTGAGACGTTGAGGTTCCCACATTTTCTAGACAATCGGCTCATAGATGGCGGCGAGGTTGTCAGCCTTACGCGCCGGCCGCCCGTTACACCCAAGAATATTCTTGGTACTCATTTCTGTTGGAGGCTGAGTCGACCCTAGAGCCACAGTGCGGCTGGAAGGATTAGGTAAACTGAAAAAAATCCATGTCATCGGGATTCGATCGCGCGACCTTCCGACTTGTAGCATAGTGTCTCAAGCAACTACGCTGCCACGTGCACCCCAATCATATAACTAATTTTAAGAGAATTCCGAAGTTCATAACCGAAAGTGGAATCTGGATGCTTTTCTCAAGGGACTTCGTTGTAGGTATTTTGAAAGAATGGGATATTATATCTGGAATCTTTCATCATATTCATAAAGGAACGCTGCGTAACAGGCAGAAGTAGAGCTGTATTCGGAAATGGCCATCATTAGATTCCAGGAAGCTGGGCCAGTCGTTTCAAATTGTTTATCCCTTCGTAACTCTAGATGTAAAAGAAGACATGGAGAGGGCGGTAAAGTGCATAAGAAATGTGTGTTGGGGGGGGGAGGTGGCTTTAAAACCGGCGCCCGACTTAGAGACGCTGCAAACGGCCGGAAACAGAAATTTCTTTCCTTGGTAAAGGAACTTAGAAGTATTCGATATCCGGTCACATCTCCCTCTTTCGTCCGTTCTTTGGTTCTGGAGCCCGGGAACGTTCGAATAGCGTGCATAACATTTTAGTTCTTCCGGTCTCTGTGCAGCAGCTTCTACTTATGCATTGATTCGTACGTTGTATATCTTACTATAGGGTACAGTGCCTCGTATTCTGGACATCCAGGGTTCGAATTTCAACATGAACATTGGTAATATCCGTTAATTTTATCGTGGTCTCCTTCAGTCCTTTAAGAATCTGCTGTGGTAGTGCCTTATAAAAAGTCATGCTCGCTTCTTTTCGAACACTTTCCAGTTTAACTTTTACAGTTACGTCTCATCAACATCAACTGGAAAAGCTTCATTAAATAAACAGAGAACCAAGCGCTAACTGTACCTTAAATAGGTCATGTATGTTTCTTTCCTTGTCCTTACCACATCAGTAGTGCTAATCATAGCTGTCCCGCCTTCATGTCTCGTCTGGAGTCCTGCTGCTATGAGGTTTCTCACGATACTTCCCAGCTCACAGTGCAGGAATGATACTTCGCACCTTTCCAATTCATCATTCACACATTTCACCCTCTTGTTCAACGCTTAATGACTTACCAGAGAGCAAGGCTGAAATTCGAATTGACGTCAACTCAGATCTTTCAAATTAAAGAAAGAGTACATGCTAAAATATGAACTTAATATCGGAACAGAGCAGTTATTTGTAACATCTCTCTCTCTCTCCCTCTCTCTCCCTCCATATATATATCTCTCTCCTGTTGCTCCCACTTTGGAGCGAGGGGCATCTTCGAAACTCTTTGTTTCACTTCAGTGTCTTAATCCTAAAGCAGTCAGTAGGACTCCTTATACGGGGGATCAGCCAGTCGCAAGGCACAATCTGATACAGTGATCATTACACTTCTTATTCTGCCTTAAACATCCGTACTTCTTTCAGTTCATTATTCTACGTGAACTACTTAAATATTCACGGTAACTACACGAGACTGCTGGAAGGGCTAGTTTCGACTTATGTCTGTCCAGTAAGTAAAGGAATTTAATGGAGCTTTGAAATAAGTTTACTGTATTACATTTATTGATATTTTGTAAATGATTCGTTTTCTTCTATGGGGAGAGAGTGTATGTTACTACTAGCCCTGGAACGCAATAGGGGACGACTTAGTTTCGTCAACTTGTGAACTACTGATATCCCAAACAGATATATGTAGAAATATTCCTAAACAAATATTTCAGTGTAAACAGTTCGTTACACACAGCGACATCTGGAAGAGTTCTACTTCTTGACACTGACAGCGTTACAAATGAAATTAAAATAGAATGTAAGGTAAAGCTATCCCTGTAACAGGCCGTGGAGGCCCATAAGGGTTTGAGACGTCGAGACTTTCACATTTGCTAGACAATCGACTCACAGACGAAGGTGAGATTGTGAGAATTACGCGCCGGCCGCCCTTTACACCCAGAAAGATTTCTGGCACTCATTTGTGTTAATATAATTTTTAAAATAGCCTCTGCTGCATGAAAATGTAGATGGTATCACTACCAACTCTTAATGGTTCAGATCAATAGCTGTTGGATTTCGGCATATATATTTTGTAACTCATATCTGAGAATACATGCACGCACTCTTACACACTCAGTTTAGGGGAATCTTTTGGACTGCCTGAACGGTTGTTATTTTCCCAAAATTGACGGTGTTTGAACATGGGAGTATAGCCTAGTGGTGGAAGAAGCTTTTACTAAAATTCTAGCACTGAAATGGCTAACTATCTCTTGCCCGAAATCCAGGAAACAGCACTTATGCAATTGTATGTCTTATTAGAGACTGAAGGTTTTGTGACAAACACTTCCCAAAAGAGTAGTATGTTAAGTACAGTAAAGTTGTTCCTGTGCTTAACTAATTAAGCAGTACGCCACGAAGGTTTGTGCAGCAGCGTATGTATAGATTTACCATTCTTGACCTCTGCACTAGTTGGATATGGGTGGTCAGCTTCACGCTTCACGCCGCGTGAAGAGCCCCGGTATCCGACGGAGAGGAGGTTGGGTGAGCCCCAGATCCGGTCTGGAGAAAAATCTCGCCTCTACCGGCCTTCGAACTCCGAACCCTTGGTCGTCCAATCCGTAGGCAGTCGGTGTACCGACTGTGCTATTCCAGCTCCCAGGTTAAATATGGACTGCATTGAAAAGTGTTCGTAATAAACGTACTGAGACACGTGTTCTGTACAGCTTCGCTTTGTGCAGCGGACCTTTATATTTATATTTATATTTATTTATTGACACCGGGAGCTTCGCCTCACCCTCCGTGGGCTGCAAGGAGTTTTTTTTAAGAAACTGCAATAAAACGAGTGCCTTAGCGAAACGGCAATATTCCTGTTCGCATTCAGAAAGGCAAAGGTTTGAATTCCACCTGGGACCCTAATATCCTAATTTAAGGCTTCGTACTTTTCTGCTTATTATACGAAATTAGTCCGCTATCTCCTCCTCCGACATCCCTTCCGGTTCATCAGTCGCAGTTATGGTATCATGTCTCGTTCAATGCTAAATAACTTCAATAGTTAAAGAGGTGTCACAAAATAAACAATTATGTGGCTTTATTCTCAACTCGGACCACGTGCCAAAATTCTTAGTAATGCGTGACTTAAATAATAATATAACGGAACTGAAATCGTGAGAAATAAATTTAAAAGCTGTTTCCTGTTGTCGATTCTCGGGTTTCTTTCAGATTAGATGGCTTGGATACGGGCCAAGCCACTTCCGAGTTATGTATGACCTACTGTATAAAATTAACGCACTATCTTGCGCGTTCAGAGAAGTGAAATCAGAATATTGTTTTCAAAGGGTTTCTATACATCCCAGCGACAAGACGTGACCTTCTTCCCTCATTTCATTCCGAAATTATTATTCATTTGAACTACTGTAAATGTACCACGACAGAATAACTGATAATGTGTACAGGCTACAAGCCGGAAGGTCGCGGGTTCGATTGCCGATGAAGTTATTGGATTTTTCAATTGACGTAATCCCTCTTGATGGTGTTCGGCGGTGATGAGTCAATAGTAATCAGAGGAACAAATGGTCCAGTGCTGCGCCCTCAGCCACACGAATAGATCCAGATAAGAAAGGGGTGGAGAAAGTAAAGGTTATGGTGTGGTTACTGAATGACGCTGTTTCAGCTGTATAATTTATATAGTGTCTGATGAGATATGAATATGATCATGAAGCAGTAAATACAGATGTGAAGGGAGGCGATATAGGCTTATTTCAAAGGCAGTGCTTCGATATGTTAGAACCAGTTGCTAGGGAACGGGTGTCGAAGACAGATCAGGCTGAAAAAAACTTAGCAGGTGCTGTGGTGATCTGTGAATTGTGGCGATTAGCAGTGGCTTTGTAATTACTTGTAGTTCCGAGTGGCGTATACGCGTATAAGTGGTCAAAAATTGCATCCATCAATCCATACCCCGTCTATAGTCACACCCCTAAATCGTGGTAATACATAGGCTATATGTACGCACGTATGTTCCAATGATTTGTAAAACTTTAATCAACCTACTTATATTTGTGTCAACTGCCCAAATACCAGTGATTCAATCTAATATTCCAATCAACGTCTCCTTATTCAACCAGTCAGTAATACTTATTTTTAATATTCTACACGTTTCGGTATGTTGTAGACCGTAAATATAAAAAAAATAAATGTAAAGAGTAAAATACCTTCTTAAATAGTTTCTTATATCTCGTATGACCTGTGACATTGTATCTTCTACATGCAATTTCAATTATTCCGGAAGCAAACCTGAAGGATCTGCCTCAGTGCTGACAGATTCTGAGTGAACCTAAACACGCCTGTGTTTAGATTATGAAGGCACGACTGTGTGTTGATGAGTTTCATGGCGCCTAAGCATCGACTTCTATCCAGCATGCTCCTGGACGAACGTCAAACTCAGTATATCATTTAGTGAAGAGGTAACATGTGTCGAGCTGTATAATGGTTCGACTAATCAGGGGAAAGGCCGCGCGTAGCTCAAGCGGTTAGTCGCTGACTTCCCACCGCGGCGGCCCGGGTTCGATCCCGGGTCTGGTCAATTGGGATTTGTGGTGGACAAAGTGGAGCCGGGGCAGGTTTTCTCCTAGTACTTCGGTTTCCCCTGCCAATCTTCATTCCGCCAATTGCCCCACAATCACCCTCATCTATCATCTGGGGCTGGTACAATAGGTCAGAAGTGGCCGCAGTACAAGGGACTTAGTCCCACCCCACTAGCAATAAAAGAAATCAGGGGTAAAATGTACAGTAAAGCAACATTAGATATCGGGTAAGCAGGCCCCTTCTTAATAGACAGACTGTGTATGGACCAGTAAGGTATTAAAACAACAACGTATGTAAAATATTCGGAATTATGGAATGGAATAAATTCAACTAAGTGAATTTGTCAACTCCTGTTGCACATCTTCAGACACGGTACACCAATCAAATTCTACGATGTAACGTGACTCACCATGAATATGGAAAGGCTTGGAGACCTACATAACTTGTTCTTCCGTGCAGTGTATGTACCACGGTAAAAGGACTCCACACTGGTTACAGACAGGCCAGGTCACACCTCTTGACAAGTGGTCGTGCGTAAAGCGGTTGTGACCAATCCGAAGCCGCGTGACAACGAACTCCTCAGTCCGGATGGAGCTCTCGAGAAAGGCCACGCCTTCAGAGACGGTTTCACCACTCCTAGTTTTTTTCCCCACTATATGGCCCCATTCCTTTTGCCACGATGACAAAACAGCTGGAAGAAGAAGGTCACGAACGTCATCTTTGTCTGATGTTAGATGTCCGAGGAGATCGGCTGTGTCCTGGCAGACCTTAGTGGCCCAGTGTCCAACTGTTGCTGCAGAATGAAAAGAGCTCTGTAGCCGTCGGAAAATTCGGCTGGAAGCATGTTGTTAAGGCTCTGGAGGTGATATTAAGTCTATACAATATAGTGTCATGTGTTAGTGACTAGACGTGGGGTTCGGATTGGTAATTGGATCTACTGGACGCTTGTAACTACTCGTACAAGTAATCACAACGCTGTCACTAATCTACACACTTAATAAATCACTAAGCGGCCTCCGTAGTCTAGGGGTAACCCGGCGGAGGTCGTCGAATTTTTAAGGGCGGAAAAATTCAGGGAACAAGTCCTCCGGGAGGGACTTTAAGCCGTTGGTCCCGTGTCGTAGCTTTACGGCACGTAAAAGAATCTCATACCTCCAAAGGGGGTCACTGAGCCAAAATTGCGGACGTTTCCCTCCCAACAGCAGTGACTACTAATACCTCCGGTAGATGGGGGAAGCATTATAGATACTTCTCAGCTAGTAGAGCCGGTCTCGCTGGCTGGGCGGGACTGATGGTAAGCACCAGTACCGGTAGGATATAGAGGCTGGTAGAAATCATACAGGGAAGCACAATGGACCACTACAGGTCTAAGTGCAGGGGGAAACCCACCCTCTCTAATAACTAACTAACTAATAAATTACTGCAGCACGCACTTTCTCATTCTGTTATAGTCTTCGCTAGTTGTCGCTCGGTTACGGTTCCAAACAATGGAGATTCTTCTGCTTTGGTATTTATGTCGTTGCCGACTGGCTACTGTCTCACAAGTTACAGCTAAATCATCGTAGTCAAAGTCGAATTTACTTTGCTACTGGCGGTTTACCGCCAATCAATTCGTCTTGGTGTCAAAACCCTTGAGACCTACTATCACAGATTTTTCTTTTCAACTGAGCTCTTGCTGTAAAAATCTTTATGTAACATCCTCACTGACGAGAAGATGGATTGGCCTCTTATGAATATGCTCAGACTTTTCGTCAAATGTACGTATCGCACATGTAGACATGTAGCATGTTATTGAAAATTCTTCATTGCACCACGCACAAGTCCTCTGTCAGTAGAGGCTTTGCATGCGTGTCTTACGTATCTTATGCTACGGCGGCAGCTTAGTCATATGAACGGCCTTAACCTTGAACACCGCCAAGTTTAAACCACATACATTTTCTGTCTGGCTTCACCTTCTCCTATATCGCGAACATGTTAATTCTCGTGATAGCTAAATCATTGTCAAAGTCAAAGTCAAAGTCACATTGCGACTGACAGTCAGTCAGTCTGTCTGTCTTGGTGTCGAGCCCCGACTGGGGCTCATGACCAGATTCTTTTTTTCTTTATATGAAAGTTACTGTCCTGTTCATTTGGGGCGCCCTCTCTGACGAGAGGTCGGGTCTGTCATTTTTTGCTTCACTGGTCCTTGTTATATAGCCTCGGGTCGGACCGCAAAGAAGGAAACGGCCTCCGG
The DNA here is from genome assembly GCF_002891405.2 of Cryptotermes secundus. Classification (NCBI taxonomy): domain Eukaryota; kingdom Metazoa; phylum Arthropoda; class Insecta; order Blattodea; family Kalotermitidae; genus Cryptotermes; species Cryptotermes secundus. The sequence goes on along the minus strand of NW_019719359.1, from coordinate 521,660 downwards.
TAGTTCTTCGATTGTTGCGTGGTTATTCGTTGCTTTGCAATGGCTCGCTTATTTGATGATATAAGAGGTAGTTTACTGTGCCATTGCCTGACAGTGGATGACGTCTCTTGTTCAGCTACTCAGTCATATCACAATATAAAGAGTCATCATCGTGATCGTCTGCAAAGGGGGAGTTTGTTAGTCCTTTCAGTCCCCAGACTTCAAGCTCATCTTCTTCATGGTGTTCCTGGATATCGTCTTTCTATCGGGCGAAATCATAAAGTTTGCTTGCGAGGGTTTTTCTGATGGCATCTTCTGTAGAAGTTTCATCCAGCGTTTCTTACTTTCATGCATTTGTTTGTCCAACGTCCTCATTCCTGTTGTAACCTCTCTTATATCTAAGGAGTATTGCAGGTTTCTTATTCATTAGTATTATATTGTGGCATGTAGGCCTATTGCTGGGCAACGATCGCGAGATGAACAAATATACAACAACCGTTGTTGAGTAACGGCTTCGGAAACAAACATGTCCCCATGCCAACAGTTGAACTATAACACTAAGGAACTGTGTTTTCTGTGCGGCCCGTGCCGAGGTGTTCTAAGCGGGTTAAGTTGGAAGCTGCAGTCAGTCAGTAGAATGGAGTCAGTTGGTTGGTGAGTGACTTAGTCAGTCGAGAATTGCTGTAACGGAGGAAGGGAAGAGTTCGAGAACCCAAAGTGAGGGAAATGTCCGCCGTTTGAAGCCGCTACTGAGCAACGGCTAGGGAAGACTGAGAAGAATTTACGCGTGCTGTAGTTACAGTGATTTTTGGAGTGTGTAAATCAGTGAGATTGTGGTAGTTATTTGTAGTTATTTTCCGTAAGAGTAAAAAAAAAAATCCGGTCACCAGTCCAAACCCCGTCTACAGTCATACACACAGTACAGTATGAACAAATAATTTTATTGCTTAATAAAATTTTTTGGGCTCTTCAATTCCTTCCTTGCAATTGAAAGCAAGAGATGATGAATGATCCTGGAGGAGTGCTAAAATTAGACATGCCTAAGTTTTCATTCCTTGCAAAAGAAATAAAAGGAAGTATGACCTGTAAATGATCTATAATTGATATCACTGAATACTTGACAACAAAATCTGTACTTCAAATTGCAGTGCAAGATGTTCCTGCACAAGTACGCCGGGACAGTGCGTCCTGTGCCATACACAGAAGCAGGCATCCTAGTAATGAAATAAACTTATATAATATTGAAGTCAGATTATGTTGACTGAAAATGATATTTAATATGTGCTCTGATGCACGGCACAGTTCACTGACATAAGACGCCGATACTTGCATTCAGACAGAGAACTACTGAAACTATCTCTCAGGGTTGTCTGTAACGAGGCTGAGATTGTAACTCTTTCTGCGACGTCACCGCTCGAATATATGAACAGATGGATGGATCAATTGCTGGAAGAAAGAAGAGATGAACGAATGGAATATTTGCATAAATAAGTGCTATGGGACAGTTATATTAAAAAATAAATAAATAAATAAATAAATAAATTAGCTACCGAACTGGATTGGAATAGATAAGGAACACGATAATAAACATTGTCACGTATGAGGGGTTTGCGTCACTAATAATAACGGGTTCTGGACCGGATGATTGGACTAATTAGCACTTCTTTACAATTACAATCAATTATAACAGTTCACAATCAGTGACTGTCTAAGACGCCCCATTCCTTACTGGTCTACGAGTGTCTTCTCTTCTGCGTGAGTGGCTTGGTTCTGATTTACGAATCGGTCACTTATTTACTTCCCTTGTCCGCTGGTTAACACTTCACAGCTGAACATTCGACCTCTCACGAATGAATTACGACTGAATCATTCAACTCTCTTGAACCGAACTCTCGAATGACGGCTCCCCCCAGAATGCACTCTAGACTAAATCTTTCATAACTTTGGGGCGAGCCGAATATGTCACCATATTTTAAGGCGCGTCCACATTACTCGTGCTCGTGCGTCAGAAGCTTACTGCTGCCGGAAAATCAGGATTTGTAGCTGACGAAATCGACGCCCAAACTGGTTTGCATACAAAGCCTTCGCATTTCTTCATAACAGATATCAACTCCAGATCCTGATTTTCCGTCAGCAGTAAGCTTCTGGCGCACGAGCACAAGTAATGTGGACCTGCCTTTAGTCGTACAGTTCCTCTGTTTTTCTGTTTTTATCCGTTGCAGAAGAAACGTGTGTTAGTAAGCCGTTGGCTAGGAAAGGACTCTTCATGCTTTCAGGCGTCATGTCACAATATGGTATGTGGGTGAACTGCAATGAAACACATGTGCCAGCTTGTACGAGGGTTACATATGATTTTTTCCTCCTTTTTTCCTTGTACCCTCACAAATAAATTTATAATACGCCACAGACTTCAGGGGAGGTCCATGGTTAATTCATCTGCCCAAAGTAGGAAGTTGAACCTATAAAAATCGTGTTTGTTTCCAGTTTTAATGTCTCTTCTTGTAAAGAAGGGTCATAAAAATTCCTCATTCCTACCCTCTTCACTTCGCTCCATCTTAAGTTGTTCTAAAAAGTCTGTCCGAAACTACCCTCCTTGGAAGGGTTAGATCCGCTTATGTACAGACCGAACAACACGTGTTCATGCAGCCTTTATCTAAGTTACGGCGCCGCTGTTGGCACGTTTCTGTGTCCGTGCTAGTGCAGATGTACTGGGAACTGCAGTGTGACGACGTAACAAGTGCATACAGTTTTTATTCTTGTAAATCCCATCTGTGCAATATCACACGTGTTACAAAATTTATCTCTTAGTGACAGTAAGCTCCACAGGAGATTTATATTTCATTGCTCTATAACTGATCTGCAGAACAGGAAGTGGAAACACAGACTGCTACACCTCAACCTGCAGTGGCAAGGTTAACATTCTGTTGCATATTGTCACAAATTTTTATGTCTAGACACGCTGCTGTCCGATCACGGTGGTCGCAAGAACTAAGGCATGAACTGTCTTAGGTCGCTCGAACGCTGGAATCATGGGTTCGAATCCCACTCAAGCATGGATATCTGTGCATTTATTCTCTCTTTATTTTGTTGTGTGTGTAGGTAGCGACCCTGCGACGCGCTGATCCCCCCGACTGCATATGGGATTAAGAACCTGGATAAGTGCCCAAGGTCCAACAGAGGACCGTAGAGACATAGATAAGTAGGTAGGTAGGCAGACACACAGACGGACGGACGGACGGACGGACGGATGGATGGATGGACAGATTGGTAAATGGATTTATTGAACTATTTAAACTCCTAACTACAAGAAACTATAACACTCTCACTAACCTACACAGTCTACAATTCACTATTGCCCACGCGAACTGTTCTTAGCCCAACTGCACTTGTGGTTGTCAGGTAAAGAATCCCATCAGTGTCCTCCTGCTGACGCCGTTACCGGCTGGTGACTATCTCAAACCTAACCCACTGTTCCAAATGTTACATTTCTGTTAAAGTTAGAGCCAGAGTCAGAATTATTTCACGACTGGCATTTTACCGCAAATCAGTTCGTCTTGGCACCAAACCCCTTGTGGTTCATGATCAAGTTGCTGTTTTTCAGTCTAACCCTTACGGTTATAGTCCGTATGTGAAATTCATTCTGACGAGAATATGAGTTTGTCTCATTAATACGGATGGCCTTTCTCGCTGAGCACAGTGCATATTATTGAATATTCTTCCTTTTACAATATGTACAACTCCTCCATTAGTCCAGGCTTTACAATGTATATCATGCCTATCCTATCTACCATATGTCACAACGGTAGTGTAGTTACTTGAACGGTCATAAGCTTGATCTCCACCAAGATTAAGCCTCTTGTATATTGTGTGTCTCGTTCCGTTTTGTCTTATGTTGTAAACACGGTCATTCTCATGAGCCTTCAGCCCTCATATCACAATATGGTTATCCAAATTCTTGACAAATGCAAGACACTGAACTCGATTTTGAGTGAATATAATTCTGATTACAATTCGTTTTCCTGATTTCTATATTTTAATATTTTACTCGCGTCGTCTCTTTTCTTTAGCAAGTGGATTTTATACATGAGATTTCCAGTCGTAAACGTCGGTCTATGCGTTTCTTTATTACCTCGCTCGTACATTTCTATCACATATCAAACTCCTTGATACATCACCACAACAACACTGAGTACAAAGTACTAACCATTCGTCCAGTAAGAATGTTCTGAAGAAGTTCATTATTTTATCAGAATATTTGTTGATTTAAGGAATACCATGTACTTTTCTTTAAACTTAAATCATGATACAGTGAAAATGTTATCTAATTTACCTGTAATCTCTATAACACAAATACAATGCTCGAATTCGGATTCCTTCTACTTAACATCCCATAAAAACAACTAAAATTCCGTGGCCTATAGTCCGCAAGCGAACTATACGGACCGAGCGACCGCCGTTTGTCGGCGAAGATAGTGCCAAATTTTGGGAATAGAATTGTCCCCACTGCCGTTACTGTCGGTTTTCTAGACCGGAGCCGCTATTTCCTTGAAGTAGCTCCTCAGTTATCCTCACAAGGCTGAGTTGACTCCATTCCAAACCAACTACTTCTCAGAAAATCTGGTAGCGCCGGGAATCGAACCCGGGATCCCTTGATCTGTAGCCACGGACTCTGACCACTAGACCACAGAGACGGTCAAGCATCCCATAACCCAGTATTATACAGTAAAGTTTACATGGAGACTGAGATTTTGCTTTGGCTGTAGTCGTCAGATTAGTCTAGTGGCTGGCGATCTGAACCTTAAACATCAATGAAACATTATCGAAGGCTGACGTAGGTCTTTATACGAATTCAATTATTATTCTATGGCAGTTTTTATTCCCTAGTGGGACAATTTTGAATGTTTAACAACATGGCGTAAGCTACGACTTTTTATGCACCCTTAGCATGTGTCTACCTATTCTTTACAGTTTACGTCTCCGAGAATACCAGAAGACATTACACAGCCTTGTCCCATTTTAATGACGTTCCATGACAGGCCTAAGGCTTATTTACTGCCACATTTGCTTCTCCATTCCATTAAGGAAAGAAGATGCAGTTGAAGCCTTACGAGATTTCAGTCGTCTAATGCGACAAAACTTTCCTGACCAGGATAATAAAATAACAAATAAATGTTACTCATTTTGAAAGAAACGAAACTCTTTCGAAGATTCTGATTTTATTAACTTTCTTTCAAGGAGAAGAGAGTATAGTTTTGTTCTAGAGGTCAAAATGTCAAAGAAAGTAGTTGTAACTTTGTGGCTGTTACGAAATCATTGCTTAGTTTTCAAATGCCATGTTTGAACAGAGATGCGAGGGAAATCAGTTTCGCAGAAGAAATTAAAACTTCAGTTATTATACAGACCAGAGCTATTAAGACTCTCCTGTTACGCTCTCTTACTGGTCTGTTCGTACAGCCTACAGCAGACATGAGAGTCTCCTGCTGCCCCACGTCGCCGTCATCCAGTTCATCCCTCCTGAGGGCGGTACATTCCACTCTGCATGACTCTATAAAGAGCTCGCACCTCATAGTCTGCTTTCACTCCTAGCAGTTTCCTTGCGAGTTGAACCGTTGTCCTCAGCTGTGCACTCCCCGGAACCTGGTCGCACCAGGGGGTTCTCCGACAGCGCAGTCACGAATTGCCCGCGTCACTACAGTATCACGTGGTCGCTGGCAAACGTGCAAGGAACAAAAGAGATACTGCCGCGGGGCGTCATAAACGAAATTTCTTTTTGCCCAGTCGTAACACACGGCGCCCTAAGTCCACAGATGTGTCGTCCTGTATTCCGGTGACAAGCATCAAGTTCCATACAGCAAGCTGTCTCAGGCTCAGTTGAATCCCTCCAAAACAGGGACGGTCTCCGCTAATACCGGCTCTCTCTCCATCAGTCCTGCCGTGACGTCAGACGTGGTAATTATCGCGGATATCCCGGTGACGAGGGCCACGCGGCATGGCTTGTCGCCAAACAAGCTCCACTGTCCTCACACTTGACTGACGCTTCGTCCATGAAATGGCGGATTCAGAGTTATGACGTTGGTGCCTTCTTCTTTGAAACATCTGGTGGGTCAGGGGCCGCCCTCACAGTTGTAACTGAGAGGGAGTAGCGCCTCACAAATCCGTTTCCTCTCAAAATGCAGAGCATAGTCGTTTCACGTGATTTGGATGAAGAAGTCGGCCAGTGGATTCAAAATGGATCCAACATGGAAGCTGATTATGGACAGGTTGGAACCTCTGCTGAGAGGGCCATACAACTGCCAACTAAGAAGAGGTGAGTGCCAGCAAAGGGAGAGTAGAAGGCCACAAGAAGCGCCTGCGAAGAAGAAATGAGGGCTACAGTTAAGTGTCGGTCAAGAACTGTTGTAGCTTCACCCGATGCTGCAAGATCGAACCTAAAGTAACTGTCAGGATTGGGAGGGTAACGTCCCGGTTTCTTTCGATCAGCGGACTCATATATTGTACTCTGCGACGAATTCGATTTCAGTGCCTAAATTACTGAGCATGTAAACTACAGACACCTGTACAGATCACACGGCGGGAGTTCAAACACAAATGGCTGAAGTCGAAGCGCCTGCGCTAAAGCAGCGAAATGCGCCAATAGAGTGAAACCACAGGGGATTGATGGGCCCATGACCTGCACGACGTTTCATCACCAGTTTGATGCCGTGGTGTAACACAACAGTCTGACGGTCCGGGAAAAAGCTGCGCATTTGTTCGCAGTCCTGCACGGCGTTTGGACTGCGGAGGCGCTCCAGTTCCACTATGACGGGATAACGCTCCCAAATGAAGGTCAAGGCATTGACTGGATTGACTGATTGGCTGTTTAACTGACAGACATACCGACCGTCGTTTGGAGTGAGCAATAGACTGATATACTGACTGAACTAGCTAGAATAAATTGCTGGATTATTCTTTTATTTAAAATACTTTTCCACCTGAATATATTATAGCTCAAATAGCGTCGGATTATATCGAAAAATGATCATTATTTGTGAGTAATGTTTGAATGTTCGCTGTCGTTGCTTATTTCGTTGTACTATTTCTGATCTCCGATGTTCGCAGTAGCCGCGCGGTCTAAGGCATGAACTATCTTTGCCCGCTCAAACACTGGGATCGTGGGTTTGAATGCCGCACAAGGCAGGGATGTCTGTGTGCAATTTATTCTGTGTCTGTGTTGTCCAGTGTGTAGGTATCGGCCTTGGGACGGACTGGTCACCCTTCCAAGGAGTCCTACCGACTGTGTAAAAGACTAAGAGACTGAAAGAGTGACCAGGGCCCAACAAATGGTTGTAGAATCACAGTAGAATTAATTTCTGCGTAAAGCCTATTGGCATACTCAGTTATTCTGCATGTTTATGTTTTTATACGACAACGAGTGCCGTCGTAACTAAAACCTATGACAATAATACGAAACATACATCTGTGAATAACAGAACTGAAAGTGAACATTAAACCAGCTTAATTAACAGTGTCTCCTGCCGTATGAAAAGTTCCTCTGATGATGGTTTTAATTAAACCGAAACGTGTAAGACAAGAATAATAAAAGTGATGTGACCTATATTGCCGCACTGGATGGAAAATTCTACTAACTTTCTAACTTAATAGTACAGCGGACCGGAATGAGACAATTCAAAATAATTCTAAATTCCAGCTGACTTAAGGCAACCGACAAGTATAATACGCATATTTGATGTTAAAATAGATCAAATCCTTAAATAAGTCTAGACCGTTATCATTACGTCATTGAGCTGAGTAGGTGAGTGAAGGACGAACGTATAAATTGGAAAATATAGTAACAATTGGACAGGTCTACCAGTTCGACACGCGGCTGTATAGGAAGCGTTAAGGAAGAGATACAAAGGGATTGTGGCCGTGCCGAATGAAGATGGTGATTCAATTTTTTCCTTGACCTGCATATTTAATTGTTACCTTATTGAACTAGTATTCAGTAAATTCTCAGTTTGATAGCAAACTTGCTTAAAATGAAAATAAAATCAATATATTTGCTTATAGTCTTGTTTTCTGTATATAATGCAACAACATTTAGTTAACAACATTAATTCACACTTAATTCACTAAATGTTTGTTAAATGTTTAAAACGTCATTAACATTTTAAAAATATATGTAAATTCGGTGTTTATGCTATATGTTTCAGTCGAATAGGGCCATCTTCAGGCAACAAATATCTTAAAGGGGTCTACTGCACTGTGCACTTTGTCAAATACATAGGTTGGATAAAAAGTAGTGGCAACACCTCTATAGTTCTGAAATGACTTTATTACCTGAGGTAAACACACTTACATTCCTTCAATATAATCGCCCCCCATGTGTACCACCTTCTGCCAAATATGTGGAAGGCGTCCACTTCTGTTGATGTCCAGCAGTGAACGCCCTACAGCACGAATAATCTCCTCTCTTGTGTTGTAACGTGTCCCTCGGAGTGGTTCTTTCATTTTGGCAAAGATATCATAATGGCATGGACTCATATCGGGTGAGTATGGCCGATGTTGCAGTATCTCCCGTCGCCAGCGGCGAAGGAGATCCTTGACAGCGTCAGCAGTATGAGACCTTGCATTATCATGAAGGATGATGGGGTTCGTTGCCAACAAGTGTCGTCGCTTTCTCCTGAGTACTGCGAAGGTAATTACGCTTGAAATTGCAGTAGTAGGCAGCGTTTACTCTCTGTCGTTGAGGTACAATATTTTACAGCATCTCTCCATCAGTGTCATATGCCACAATGAACATTGCCTTCACATTACTCTGTGTAGGGCGCACTTTCTTTGAAAGAGGAGAGCTAGGATGCTTCCATTCATTTGATTGTCACTTCAAGTGCCGTTCGTATGAGCGAGCCCAAGTTTCGTCCAGAGTGACGATCCTTCTAAGGGAGTCGTCATCTTCCCTCTGGTACTGGTCCAACAATTCATGTGCAATTACATAATGTTTTCATTGTTGCACCTCGGACATTGTATGGGCACCGNTCTCTGTCGTTGAGGTACAATATTTTACAGCATCTCTCCATCAGTGTCATATGCCACAATGAACATTGCCTTCACATTACTCTGTGTAGGGCGCACTTTCTTTGAAAGAGGAGAGCTAGGATGCTTCCATTCATTTGATTGTCACTTCAAGTGCCGTTCGTATGAGCGAGCCCAAGTTTCGTCCAGAGTGACGATCCTTCTAAGGGAGTCGTCATCTTCCCTCTGGTACTGGTCCAACAATTCATGTGCAATTACATAATGCTTTCATTGTTGCACCTCGGACATTGTATGGGCACCGAACGCGCTGAAATTTTGCGGTATCCAAGAATATCGTGCAGAATGTGGAGCTCGGTTTTGTGACATACGCCTACTTCAGCAGCTAACTCCCGCGCAGCCCATCGATGATCGACATCCAGCAAAGAAGCAAGAAGCTGAATTGTGTGGTTGTCAACATGGGGTCGTCCTGAACGACGGCTGTCCTGAATGGCATCCCTCCCTTCACGGAACAATTTGACCCACCGTGCAACTGTGCGATATGGCAAAGCAGCATCACCACATGCTTCTCGCAGTCCCTGATAACAGTTTTGTGCACTACGACCTCCTGCAACTTCAATTTTTATCCAGGAGCGTTGTTCTTGTTTCGTAAACATGTTCTTAGGGCGCTTGAACTGGGCTCCTGCACTTCAAGACGATGCACAATGCAACTCAATGAAACACAACCAGAGCCACTCACTGCACTACTTCAACTGAACTTCTGCTCTTAGCTACAGACGGCGCTAGTGCCATTTGACGCCCATCTTTCATGTTACAGCAGTGTTGCCACTACTTTTTATCCAAACCTTGTATTTATTAAGGTACGTCGCCTTGTTATTATGAACTGCTTTGAATTCTGATGTTGTAGGATGATTTTATAGGAAGATTTTCTTCCTGTCTTATTTGTTGCAGCTGTTATCGTGTCCAATTGGGCGTGCAGCTCACTTAGTTGTGTGAATCTAGCGTTAATGATAACAACAACGACGTACCTTAATGAATACAGTTTGACCAAGCGCACAGTGCAGTAGAGTCCTTTAAGAGATGTTGCTTGAAGATGGTCCTATGCAGCTGAATCGTGTAAATAAACGCCGAATTTACATATATTTTAATTATTTTAATAAGATTGTAAACATTTAACGAACATTTATTGAATTAAATATGAATTTTTTTAATTAATATTTTTGCATTATTGACGGAAACAAGACTACAAGTTATAACTAAATGCAACAGGATGCTGAAATATAATAAAACAAATAGATGTGACGATGTAATGACAATCTAATTAGCTGAAGTCTTGAGTACAGTCATCTCCTGGAATATAATATACTCGACCGTGTAACCGTTCCACTGCTACGCAACTTATTTGAATGTAATCAAATTTATTAATTTGAAATCTTAAATGTTCAAAATGAAATGCAATGAACAAGTGTAGTGAGACAGAGGTCCATTCTTGTACGTAAGAGTTAGCGTCTTCCCACGCTTACAACAGAAACAGGAAGACACCCGTCAAAGGTTTATTAGAGGAAAGTTACGTGAAAGAATAGCTAAAGAATTCTTTGTGAATTCAATACTTGGCAGTTTGTGCATGCCATAACTTAAAAAGAGTGAGGTTTTTATGATCCCAAGCGACGCTTAAGCATTTGTAAAATTCTGACAGAAATACGTTGGAGTCAAAAATCCTTAAACCCTTGTAAGCTTTAAACTGAGTGGAGGAATATCTAATTAAGATACCCCTATTTTTCAAATATAACCAATCACTAAAATTTAAGGGCGGGACAGAGCAGAGACGCTGAGGAAACAAGGACTTGAATGTCCGAGTAGAAATCAGTTGTCGAAGTCAGTCACACACCGGGATCCGCAGAAGGTAGACGTAAAGTTGTCGGAGTCAGTTGTAAAGTGTTAATCACTTAGACTGAAACCAGTAATAATAATAATAAATTTAAACCTGAAAAGTGGTTTAGTTACAAAAGTGCCTCAACAAGTATTCAAATGTAAAGTGTTAAACGGTGACTAACAAGTTTGAATAAATACCTCTAAATACCTCTAAATGTGAATGTGCTTTGGCAGTCTGTTTTTTTTTCTGCTCCTTTGAGTGCTGCCCGTATAAGGCTCTGAGATAAGAGGATCCCGCCCTACCGAATCCAACAATCTCACCACTTTAGAAACCAACTAACCCTGAGAAATTTAAACAAGGAACCCTGAGATAAAAATTTAGTACAAGAAGATAACCGTAAGTAGAAACAAGAAGGTAGGTGAGAAGGACTGTGGAAAAGGTGACTTAAAGAAGAAGAACAAGAAGAAGAGGAGGAGGCGAAAAAGAGGGCAGTTAGAACCGACGGACAATGTGCTGCATAATACTAGGACAGTTAATCGGTTTCTGACGTAGACGTTTAGAAAGTTATCTCGTTGTTTGGAAATGGGATATATATTAGGGCGACTTTCATTATAGCAGTAATGAAAAATACCATATAAATGTACAATGAAATCCCAACCCAAAGCTCGGGTTAGCCGAGAGGACGTGGAATAGCTGATGGTGAAATGTGTCCTTTGAGTGGGGCTGGATCGCGTAATGTTTTCGCTATGAAAACCTACTAATACTGTGTTTAATGATCCTTGTATATAGTATTTTTCAGAACAGAGCTAAAAAGAGAAAATATAGTGTACAGTTTGTATGAGCTCTGTGTGCAAAACCATCTCCTGAAATTGAGTTTTAATGTTAATAATGTTTTAGGAAATTTAGAGGGTACAGCAAATAAAAATAATACATACTCCAATTTCAGCTGTACACGAGAGTAACATACCTGAGGACTGCATATTAATATAGGTTGTATAACTTGATATGTTTATATAATTTCACTCAATTTCATCAGAAATTTTAAAAAATGTGTTCCACTTTCCTGTACGCAAGAAAGATTCAGGTATGAAGCATTAGATCTGATCCACTGAATATGTTGATGTAATGAAAAAATTTAATCAGTTACAGAATAATATTTCGATTTGTGGTGAAATAATAAAATTAAACATAACTTCAATTATTATCCCCTACGAAAAAATGAAGTTTGCCGTTTTAATTTAAGGGAATATATACGTAGACTAAATGACCTTGAGAACAAAATGTTTATGGTGATACGAGTATGTGGCATTTCAAGTTTGAGACACCGGAGAATCAGAGAAAATGCTGCGTATAATAAGTTATGTGGTATATTATGTTGTTGGCATTATATTATAAGTGTGAGTAATCAAAAACAAACAATATTTCAAAATACTAGGAGGTGTAGGAAAATGAGAAATGGGCGCAAAATATTTGTCAAAGGAATTCTGAGAAGAGCAATAAAAATTCTCAGAATAACTTGTCCAGGGACCGATAACCAACCCAGATGTTTCAAAGTAAAAAAATGATAGAGCTCTCCCTGTAACAGGCTATGGAGGCCCATCGGGTTTTGAGACGTCGAGGCTCTTACGTTTTCTAGATAGACTCACAGTTGGCGATGAAAATGTTAGCCTCATGCCCCGGCCACCTTTACCCCCAGGAAGATTCCTGCTACTCATTTCCGTTAGAGGCTGAGTTAACCCCAAAATCATAGTGCGGCTGGAAGGATTACGTCAATTGAAAAATCCAGTGACCTCGTAGGAAGATGAACCCACGACCTTCCGGCTTATAGTTTAGTGCCTCAATCAACAACGCTACCACGTCCCCCATGCTTCAGAGTACTGCTTCTTTAAAGTGAGTTCTTCGCAAAGCGCAAGAATTTGTAAATGTATAGCTCATGATATAGTATATCAGAAGAAGTTTCCATTCTAAGGCGGGTCTCTGGTTATACGTACTTACAAATCATGTATGACAATACGCACTATATTATAAATATATGCCTTAGACCAATGGTTCCCAAACTTTTCGGACTATTGCACCCTTGGACTCTTATGTCCAATCCATAACTGAGATTAGTTCCTCCACCTCTTCAAATTGTTGTGGGAATCTGCAAGCAGATCACCATTCTCATCCTTCACTAAGTTACGGCTAGGCTGGTAACCCCCCTTTAAGTCATTTATTCCTCTATACAGGTCTCTAATATTCTTGTTCTTACTGTTCATTGCAAGTTCATCAATTTTGTCTTTCAGATATTTTTATTCCTGAAATTGCTGCTGGTTTCACGCCTTATATTGTTCAGATTATCCTCATTTAACTCGGTTTGATCCTGTAACCATTACAATTTGGCCTCTTTCCTTTGGTCTAATAATTCTGAACACCCTTCATCGAACCATGGCTTAGGTATCTTCGGTTCATAATAACCTAGACTCTCTTTGGCAGACATTTTTATATTCTCTCTAATAGTTTCCCAAGCTCTATTAATATCCACCTCAGTGTCTAAGATTTCCAAAACCTGGAATCTCTTTGAGTTTTCAACACGATACTGCTCACTGCTCCCTACTTTCTACCTCGTTTAATTTCTTGAGATTGAACCTCTCCATATGAACCCTTTGCGTTCCTTGTTTAATCACTGCCAATTTTTCGTAACTTTTGCCACCACCAGGTAGTGGTCAGTATCACAATCTGCTGCCCTGAATGATCGGACATCAAGTATACTTGTATGCCGTCTCCTATCTATCAAAATATGGTCAATTGGCTTGTGGTTTCTTTCCAACAGTAGATTTCTAAGAAATGTATTAATTTTACGTTGTGGGATCATCGTACTTTTGACAATAAGATTTTTAGATGTGGCAAAACTTACTACTTTAACTCCTTTATCATTACTAATTTCGTGTAAATTTTCATTCCCAATTTTTGTTTTGAAAGTATCTTCCCTACCTACTTTGGTATTGAAATCTCCTGCTCGCAGCCATACCCTATAAAGAGCATTTTTCAGAACAGCTCTTTGTACAACGCACTAAAGATTATATGAGTAATAACAATAAAATAAGATTCAAGATTCAGTAACTACTTCAATATTAGTAAATTCTTAATGCGATGGATGGGCTTGATGAAATGATGCCCGTTTCCTAATGTCTGGTGTAAAGTCACTTTAATCGTAAGTAAAAGAACAACACGCTCAGAAGAGTCGACCTCCATTGTACACCTGCCACCCCTTCGCCTCTTAACGCCCCTGTAGGTAATCTCACGGCCCACAGGGGGCGGCACAGTCCACTTAAGGAACAACTACCTTAGACAAAATAATCCAAGACTACAGAATAAAGTGGCATAATCGCCTTAAGAATTGAGCCGTCAATACTGACTCAAAAAGTTCAGAATTGCCATCCCAACGAACGGAGATCGGACGAGGAGACGCTGAGAGGAGAGCCTTTCGGGCGAACAGACTAACATAAGTCTAACTTGAAGGAGACGATGATTAAATTTTTCTTTGCGATTTTAAATATTATTATCTTTTTACCATCGTATTTAATATAAGAGGACTGTTGTGAACCGTCCTATATTATAATCATCCCCTGTAATCAGTGAGTTGACTATTCTATCCAAAGATACAATCTAAAACCTGTACTTTGGTCACATACCGACAGATGGTGGAAGGGTCCATTGATAAAAACTAAAGCAAAGCATACTTTACGCATCGTTAATTAGCTAAACTGGTTTTACCATTAATTGGGAATGTTAACAATAATGGAGCTGTGGTGGGGTATGTGTGTTGACAATACAAAGACAAGCATATTGGAACACCCATGGAGCATGGCCATGTGCACGAATAGCCAAAGTGAGAGGAATAAAAAAAAACATTTCGAAAACAATGTACCGGAAATTGAAATCCAATAGAGGATTTAAAACGCTAATATGAGTGTAGCCAGAACATGTAATCACATTTTATCAGTCTATAAAATATAATAATCAAATATATTGCTTTGAGTTTCAGTTGTTTATGCATTAGCTGACTAAATAGTAACTGTTTTACTATACAGAAAAATGTGTCAAATGAATCACATATAAATTGAATAATGTTTTCTCTGTACACCCTAACTGTACAATATTCATACTACCCGACTCAGTCCTCCAACACTTGTCGAAGGGAAAGATAAACAGCGTGTATGTTGGTTCAAAATGGCACATTAACGGAATTGTTTTTGTGGTTTTGCAAGTAATCTAATGCGTCTGCATAAAAATAATGACGTCACTGTTCTCAACACAAATGTGCTTCCGCAGGCAAAAGAAATTTCTCCATCAAAGATTTTATTAATATGAAATATTTGAGGCTGTTACATCTGTGGTTATGAAGAATTTTGTCGTCTGTAGTATAGTACCATGTGGTCTGTTGAAAGTCAACAGACATTTCGGAGTAATATGTCGCCTCCATCTTCAGGGTCGACAAATAAGCTAAGTAAGAAGTCAGTATGCAGGAGATACCAAGCACGTCAGCCGGCTTTCAACGGACTACATGGTATTTTATCCCATAAAGACAGAATTCTCCAGTCATGTTAACGGTTTGAAGTCACTAACTGCATTTAGTGAAGCATTTGTCCTTCAAATGTAAAAACCTTAGCATATTTTGTGGGACCTGTTGACTTATCAGCACATTCGCATGTTTCCGTGGCTAGACCCTATCTGAGCCTTTAGAATCCAGTCC
Source organism: Cryptotermes secundus (assembly GCF_002891405.2). Lineage (NCBI taxonomy): Eukaryota > Metazoa > Arthropoda > Insecta > Blattodea > Kalotermitidae > Cryptotermes > Cryptotermes secundus. The sequence goes on along the minus strand of NW_019719359.1, from coordinate 506,064 downwards.
GCATTTACATGTCCTATGCAATTACGTCTCTTTGGAACATTAACCTCCCGTCTACACAAGCGGGCTTCTTTTCAGGCTCTCAAACTAACATTTCAGATTTATTTCTCATTATCTCCATGCTTGCTACATGTTAAGCCTATCTTGTCTCTGTATTTGATTAACTCCATAATATCTTATTCACATTAGGGATCAGCCCGTCGCATGGCCTCTACCAACACACAGGACAGCACAAACACAGAATAAACGCACAAAGACATCCAAGCCTCAATTGGGATTCGAAACCGCTATCCCAGTGTTTGAGCGAGCGAAGACAATTCATGCCTTACACCGCACTGCCACTGTCATCGGCTAAAAGACAACATACGTTCTGAATATTTCAAATCGAAATTCAAAATAAGTAATATTAGTGAGAGTGCTAAGTACTAAATTTCACTCCTAATTTCTGCTTTCTCATTCCGTATATAGTAGTGGAAACATGGCTGCCATGCGAACTTTCGACGTGTCAGCGACAATAGCGCTACCAGAGGTAATGTACTGAAGTATTTTGTGATAATATATCTTCTACACAATGTGTCTGGGCATATCTTCACTCTGACATTGAATTGTTGTGCAATAGCAGTCACCTTATTATTATCTTATTACTGTACTATGATTGGAAGCCGGGGTAGCGCAGCCGGTACAGCGATTGGCTACGGGCTGAAAGGCCGAAAGGCAAGAGTTGAAGCTCTGTAGGACCAAGAATTGTCTCTTGTCCGCTTTATCCAGACCGGCTCTGACGTTCACCCAACCTCTTATCCAATGGGTACCAGAGACTCTTTGCCCGGGGTAAAGCCGCCGTAGCGAGAAGCTTACCACTCGCCAACAACTAGTGCCGAGGTCAAGAAAATATGGATCTATAAACCCACTCCCCCATACGCCTTCATGGCATAATGCCTAATTAGTTAAGCACAGGGGACAACTTTAGTTTGTATTTGAAGAATGGCATAACAAGTTGGGAACACACGCGTTGAGATGCAGCACTGAGAGTACTCCTAGGCCAGGATCGAGGGTATGACAGTTGCTTCAAATTTTCATAACATCTTGCACCCATAGTAATCACCTTTAGCGCGATTTTACCATATTTTGGCATAATTTTTAACATTTGTGTTTGGTGGGCGGGAAATTTTTGGTTTCAATCTCAGCTCGAAGTTCGACTAAATTTGTTGAGGCTTCCCTTCTTTCCTACATTTTCACTCTGAACTTCTGGTTGAATATGACCTTATAATAGACCATAGCCGACGCCTTCAACGCCCTCTCCAGTACATCATTCTAAATTTTACATTTATTCTTACGGGTTCTTGCTAAGGAAGGTGTCGTTATGTAGGGTTAGAAAAAAGTTATAGAACTCTTTTTGAACATGTCAGACGATTAAAGCCGGGAATCTAGCCAAGTAAGTGCAACGTGATGATCAGACATGATGATAATGATGATGATAATAATTCTTTATTATATTATTATAAATACTAATAATATTATTTATGTCCACGGCTTGGCAATATATTTGTACCTGTTATTTGAGAGCGATGCCGTGTAATTTGGTAGATGTACTATAGTTTCTGATGAACCGACTGCCTCCGTCTTCAGGTTAGACCGCCGTTTGTCGGCAAAGTTAGTGCCAGCATTTTAGAGCCGCGATGTAGATCAGGCGGTTAGTCGCTGGCTTCCAACTGCAGCGGCCCGGGTTCGATCCCGGGGTCTGGTCAAGTGGGATTTGTGGTGGACAAAGTGACGCTGGGGCTGGTTTTTTCCGAGTACTTCAGTTTCCCCTGCCAATCATCATTCCACCAATTGCTCCACAATCACCCTCACCTATCATCTGGGGCTGGTACAATAGGCCAGAATTGGCCGCAGTACAGGAGACTTAGTCCCACCCCACTAGCAATAAAAAAAATAGTGCCAACTGATAGCGGATGTCGCGTGGTTAGCGCGACGAATCCACACGGCTGTTAATCTCGGTTTTCTAGACCGGAGCCGCTGCGTTTCCTTTCAATTAGCTCCTCAATTATTCTCACGAGGCTGAGCGAACCCCGTTCCAGACCCAATACTTATCAGAAAATCTGGTAGGGCCAGGAATCGAACGCGAACCTCTGGATCTGTAGGCAAGAACTCCGACCAGTAAACCAGAGAGGCGGTCGTGTTCTCACAACAGAAATGTTAAATATCTGGACGAGCAATGAATCGGCAGATCAGGTAACTTTGACAGGAATTCAAAGCCGTGCAGTCGAATGAGCAAACTCTACTTTGTCAGTGCGGCAGTTTCGGATCACGGAAGGGATGATCCCTCGTTCCAGCGGCATGAGACGGAAACATCGCCCGGAATGGAAGCGGTCTGATGCGTTCGCTAGGAGCGTACTGCCGCGTCACGTTTGATTTCCAGTGACGTTAATTAGTCAAGTTGCTTCGGTTTTGAAATAGACCACAATTAGCTAAGCGGTTCTTTGACCGAATTAGAGTGGTTTTCTGCATGCGTGAATTTAACGTGTGCGCTGTTCCTATGTCTGTATGCATTCGATTCGATTGAGCGTGAGTAATTGGTTCGGATTCCTGGCGTTTTGTAATGAAATTTCCTCCCAAATAGACGTTCCGCAGGAGTGAAAATTGAATTATAATCGTGTCTGTTGCATTACGATCACTCAAGGTGACGCAGTTACATCTGCGCGATGACAGATTGTCTTCAAGACAGGCATATGGTGTGACTGCGATTCGCATGAATTCAAAATAGACCATCAAAACTTATGTTACGGAAACAGAACGATGAAGCTAAATGGAATATACGTTTATGAGCAGCATTTCAAGCTCTGTTCTTTTAATTTAACACAATCCAAACACCGAAGCCCTAACGAATTGTCTTTATTGAATCTTGAATATTTTTCACACTTACGCCATATTATTGAGGACATGGGTTCGATTCTCCTAACGGAGCCAGGTGATCCCGAAAAATGTTCCGTCCCTTATCCGAGACTATTCAGGCAAATGTTAGGATAATTCTCTAAAATATTCCTAATTCCATCTACATCACTCCAAATTCGTCATTCAAATAGTTAAGAGCATATATAACGTATACAGTAAAGAATGAGTTGGTAAATAAAATAAGAAATAAGAATAAAATTAATTGCATAGCAGTATTTCGGGTTAACGTATGGAAGGCTCCGAGTTCGAATATCTGCTGGGGATACAAATATTGCGACACGATTTAGAGTTTCAGATTTTTAAATAAATAATTTAGTGTACAAGCTGGTAAACAGAAAGACAGATGACAACATAGACAGGAATAGGGTGATAAGGCCGCGCCGTAGCTCAAGCGGTTAGTCGCTGGCTTCCCACCGCGGCGGCCCGGGTTCGATCCCGGGTCTAGTAAAGTGGGATTTGTGGTGGACAAAGTGGCGGTGGGGCAGGTTTTCTCCGAGTACTTCGGTTTCCCCTGCCAATCTTCATTTCACCAGTTGCTCTACAATCACCCTCACCTACCATCTGGGACTGGTACAATAGGCCAGAAGTGGCAGCAGTAGAAGGGACAGTCCCACCCCACTGGCAATAAAAAATATAGGGTGATAAAGGGTAAGAAATAAAACAGTTATAGGCTGCTGGATGGGTAAATGGATGAATAAATGGACTATTTGTTAAGGTTTCGTTCCAGATTTCGTTTGGAAAGTTGAGGTAAAATCACGTAGTTACCCTTAAATTTTTGTCAATCTTCTGGCAGAACACTTGCAAAAGTGATTTGGTTCCCACAGTAGAAACTACTCTTACTATTTTGAGATCAAATAATTATACTAGTTTTTTCAAGAATTTAGTTAAATCCCAGCTAGATTTACTTTGCTGGATTATTAATTTGAAGCTCATATCCCGTTTATTGCAGCTCTGCAAGTGAGTTATGTCAGATGGACTATTTGCTTCGCCTTGGTTTGGATTATCCTGGCTTAGTCTGCACAATGAAGACGGCTGTTACCAGCAGAGATGTTGACGGACGGACGGACGGACGGACTCTCAGCGCTTCATCTGGGTCGCGCAGTTCAGCACCGCGAACTTTCACGTGAAACACATAATACAGTGATTTGCAGGCCAGCCCCACTCTGGAACAAAGAGATATTCATGTATAGGCTTATTCATTTATTCATCAGTGTCTCTACAGCCCTTTATTGGGCCCTGGCTTCTTCTTCAGTTTCGTAATCTTTTTTACACAGATGGTAGGGCTCCTTGGACAAATGATCAGCCCGTTGCAAGGCCGCTACCTAGACACAGGACAACACAAACACAGAATAAACGCGCACATAGATATCCATACCTTGAGTTAGATTCGAACCCACTATCCCAGCTTTCGAGCGAGCGAAGACAGTTCATGCCTTAAACCGCGCGACCACTGCGATCGACATTTATAGGCTTATATGTACACGTACATTAATCTGCAACATTTATATTCATAGTTCCCTTTATTTCCTTATGTATTTTGCGTCTTTCAGTTTCGCTTTGCTTATTTCTTTGTGTTTTGTTCAACATTTTCTTCTGTGATGCGGCGCTGTCTCAGGTGGAGGCAGGAAGTTCATCGGAAACGGTGGTAGATGTCTTCCGGACTACACGTCTTCAATTTCCGGAATATCGTAAATTTCACCTTCAAGTACTCTACCTAGATCAACTCAAATGAACATTACTAGAGAAACGGAATTTTTTACATTTAATTACGCGTAATAAATTTATTTGCTCATTTTTTTCCCCCTTGGGACTACAGCCCCAGTGGGCCTAGGCCTTCCTCCGTGAACTTCTCCGTTCACTCCGGTTTTTCTAGATCTTACACATTTGGTAGGGCTCCTTGGGCCGGTGATCAGCTCGTCGCAAGGCCTCTACCTGTACACAAACACAGAAATCCCACACACACAAACTAAACATCCATGCCCTAAGTGGGATTCGAACCCATGATCCCGGTTTCCAAGCAAGCGAAGACAGTACATGCCTTAGACCGCTCGGCTACCGTGACCGGCCGATTTGCTCATTACCTAAGCCAATTTTCCTCCCTTAGGGTGGGGTGACACTGAGTCCACTTGGTATTTCAGCCACTAATTGGCCTATTGTACCAGCCTCGGATGATAGAGGATGCTGAGTGTGGAGCAGTCGGTGGAAGGAGAAACCAAAGGGGCAGGGAAAGGTAAAGACAGGAAAACCGACTTACTCGGAGAAAACCTGCTCCAGTGCCACTTTGTTCACCATAAATCTCACATGACGTGACCTGGGTTCGAACCCGGGCCTCTGCGGTGAGAAGCCGGCGACTAACTTTACGAAAAAGAGGTCTTCCTGACAAATTCATTAGTCCCTGATCTGATGAAGATATCCCCTGCCTTTTATGGAACTGGGGCATTCGTTATCATGTTCATAAGAGCCAGCCTGCAAATTGATTGCTGGGGCAATTAAATGTTCCAGCAGCACACAGGATTAGAGCCCAAGAAAGACAGATTTTTAATTTCTATTCCTAATGAAGTATATGTTATAGTGATGCAGACTTTTATTTCTAATGTTTTATATCGGTATGTTGTATTTAAAATCGTTGAATCATATGCTTATGACCAACAATGAAAAACTTTTCGGTCAGCTGAACAACTGTTAGCTCCTGATGTAGGTCTTAGTTCTATGAAATTATACAAGAGGAGAATGCTTCTCATGATAGCCTGCAAAGCGCCAGTATCCAGTGCTGAGGTTAGCAAACAGGGTTATCAGAATGCAGGACAGAACGAGGCCAGTTGACAGACATTAAGACGCTCCCAGCGGCAGCAGGAGGTGATTACTAGAGCCACCTAACTCAATATTGCCTGGCCCCAAGGGGAATTAAATATGTGGACATTAGCATAACCTCAGTGCTCGCAGTCAACTTACTCAGGCCGTATTGCTCCGCATCTGCGAAATGTTTGTCTTTGAAGTTACAGCTCCTAGTCCCAGAATTATCGTACACGAGGTCGATGTTTAGCATTCATAAAAATATTGTATCAAAATGAAACCATGTGAATTATTATTTGGTAGATGGAAATACTTGGTTGTTTACTTGCTTATTTTATATGTATCGCTGTCTGGATGAATAGCTGGTTGACTGACTAGTTTCCTGTTTGAAATGTTTTCTAACTTATTGACTGGGTAGATGACCCGATCCTTGTCCGACTGTTTGACTGACTGTTTGGCTCTTTAAATCGTTGTCTGACTGAGTGCCTGGTTGACTTTATTGACCTTCTCTGGTTGACTGACTGGGTTGATGGATGACTGTCAGGATTTTGTCCTACTTAATAACTGGAAGGCTCAGTGGAACATAATCTGATTGACTGCGTGGCGAGACATTTATGCATTGGCTGACTGCTGACATCCTTACCAGAGTTCAGTATTTCATGTTTTCTCCAGTACATGTCATCCGTGTAATAAAAAGTCACAACTGATTACACAAACACAAAGTAGCATGGATCCTCAACTGAAAGCGTTTTGAAACAAAGTAATAAGAACATTATTTTGACCAAGAGGAGAGAATTAAGTGAGCAATTTAGGGTAGGTCTGTTAAATAAGTAACAATTTCGTGATTTATGCGGACTACCTCCTATGGCGTAGAATGATGATGACCTGAAAGTATATGAAAATTAGCAGTCATGATATATCTTAAGGTAGTCTACGGACATTTACCTGGAGGAACTGAGGAAACCCGCGATCAGAGAAGCCATTCTTCAAGCCGAGATTTCAAATTGCCAGCTCCCAAATACGAAGCAGGAGCACTAGGCGACTTTCGGCTTAACGGTAGTGAACTCTAGGAGGATACGATGGACTGGGCTTTAAATATTGAAACGGATTTGATCAATACGTTGCCAGGCAACAGCTCTGTAAACACGGCCCAGCACGCAACAATAGAAGAGGCTGTCCGCGGTGATGTCACGCAGCGGTAAGTAGTGTTCATGTGACATGTGTTTCCTGTGATGCATGTCCGTTCCTTGTTTATATTAGTGACAGAATTCTTTCGGTTCAAGGACGAGTCAGTTCTTGAAGGGAGATAGGTTCGGGAAGTTCGCAGTTGAAGAAGAGTACAAGAATTCAGCCTGTGAAGATTTGACGTGTGATTTGAATACTTTATGTGTGCTATAGCAAAGTGATATTGGGAGTATGTGATTTAGGGAGACTATAGTTCCTGTGTTATAAATCCGTGACGACTAGTGCCGATATACTGAACCGAGTAGTTTTGTAGCGTGAAAATCAGTAACAGTGTTATAATCAATTGTGGTTTCGACCTGTAGGTGGTTAATAATTCTAATTACTAATCTGAACCCCGCCTTTCCGTATTCTGTATTCCGTATTGAGGGGGTGGGTTTCCCCATGCATTTAGACCGGTTACTGGTCCATTGTGCGTCCCCCTTTAATTTCTACTGTCTCCATACCCTACCGGTACTGGTGCTTACTATCAGCCCCTTTCTGCCAGCGAGGTTCCAACCTCTTACTGGCAGTAGTATCTAATAGTTAGTCCCTTTCTCTCAGCGAGGTCGTCCCTCCTCTGGCAGGGGTTCCTAGTCCCTTTCTGCCAGCAAGGTTTCTACCTTCTACTTGGCAGTGGTATCTAATACTTTTAGTCCCTTTCTGTCAGAGAGGTCCTCCCTCCTCTGGCAGTGGTACCTGATACTTCCCCCATCTACCGGAGGAATTGGAAACTAGTTGGGCGGGAAACTTGGCCTAATTTTGCTCAGAGTTCTCCTAGAGACATGAGGTTCTTTTACGTGCCGTAAATCTACGACACGGTACCCACGGCTTAAAGTCCCTCCCGGAGGACTTGTTCCCTGAATTTTTCCGCCCTTGAAAATTCCACGACCTCCGCCGGGTTTTTGAACCCGCGTACCTTGAGTCATGAGGTGGGAACGTTACCCCTAGACTACGGAAGCCGCTTATCCCCGCCTTTAGTCACTGTAACACGTGACAATGTCATTGGGGTTACAAGAAATGAATGGAGATTTTTGGTGTGGAAACCCAGTTAAAGGTGGTCATTTTGAAACTCGAGAAAGAATTGAAAGGTTGGCATTACCGATGGGAGGTGCATGCAGGCAGCTGACTAATATTAGGCTTTGCTATTCCTGGAGTTGAACTGAAACTTTTGGGCTCTGTTGCCAGACAAGTGTTCAGTTATTCAGATACAATATTGTGACGCGTTACCTTACGTCCATCACCGCAACAACCGCTACAAAAGGAACGGACACTTCCACGGTAACGAATACGTGGAAATTGGGGAGTTCGCAGCGACAAATCGTAGAAACGAATTGTCGTTGAGCAACAACAGATGAGACAAAACACGTTACCGGTGTAATCTTTAAAGTGCGTTCCCGAAGAAACGGACTGCTGAACAGCGGTAACGGAAGCCTGAGGAATGGTGCCCGGTATCCAGTCCGCAGAACACCGATATAAGCTAAGCTTACAACACGCACGAAGAAGACAGCAAGAACGCAGTCTTCAGAAGGCCGCCGCCGAAAGCAGTCTGGTATTGGCCGAGATACAGTGGAAGCAATAATTGTGATACTGCAAGTGATAATAATTGTAAGGTGTTTGAGTGTGTAAGTGAAGCACAATAAAGATTCGCTAAATCCGAGACCCACGTAAAGTTATTTGTCGCGTCACATACCCAACACGTGACAAAATTATAAAAATAATTATTTCAACAAGAATATTGAGTTACATTTAAATAGCACACTTGTTAATTTCAACACATTCTCTTGCTTCTAAGTGTTTTAAGATTTATTGATAATCTGTTATTATTATTATGATTGTTATTGTTGTTGTTGTTATTATTATTATTGAATTGAATTATTGTATGCTGCTCTATTTGAAACTCAAATTCTCACTTTGTGGCTTTGTCTGTGCATGTTTGTTTCTGTATCTTTATTCTTGCTAACTGTGTAATTAATATAGACTATCATTTTTGTATTTTATTTTTTTAATTATTTTTGTGTATTTTTCTAATCGTGCTAGCTTTGTTATTGGTCTCTGTGCTGTTAAGTTTGCACGTAAATAAACACGAATTGAATTCAATTATCATCATCTTCATCATAATCAACATCATTATACTGATATAGCAAATAAACAGGACGACCGTATATACGAGAACATAGCAACAGTGTCTTGTTTCCAAGGCCCCACTGCGTGTCAACTGGGGGAATGTTTGGAGAACACAAATAGCGAAAGAATTATAGATATAAATCTTTCGATGTGTAGACGAAGGATTTTATGAGTACATTCCCCTAATACTGTGTCGGATTCTGCCCCCTCTCTTCCCTAAGTTTGTTTGAATGAATGGAAAATAAAAACCTACATCATCTTTATTTCCCCTAGTACTTCCCTTTCTCTGATGATAACATTAATAAAATGCAGGAAACATGTTACTGTTGGAAAGGATAGCAGTCTCGCTGTACGACGAGGGGGGATCATGGTTACGAATTGGGCGGGGGATCCACACACTTGTAATAATGACTGAAAGGAAACTTCCAGTATATGGTCTAATTCATCAATTCGGCGGGACGTTGGAAGGGAGGAAACACATTTGAAAAGAATTATACAGGGTTCAGTGGAGGCTTATTAGGAAGTGGAAGTTTGTCATCGTTTTATGACCACGATTTATGGGGATATTTGCCAAAGAAGAAGATCAAAAATAAATACCGTACAAGTTCAAAAGAGTATAGAGATCTGCAAGTTGACTTTTAGCCCATTTCAATTCAACTATATCCATAAAATCGACACGTCCTCCGGGCATGGCCGAACAGAATCTAGACTCTCCTCAAGGAAAGTAAAATTTTAATAAGAGAATGCACAGTTTTACAACTGAGAACAAATATCAGACAACTGAAGTGGACCGGGAAGTCTGGTATAGTGGTAATGTTATAAGTACCTTTTCCGGAGATACCGGGTTTGAATTTCGGTAGTTACTGACGGTCCTCTTCGAGAATTTCTGTTATTCTCTTCAGTATTATTACTAGAGAGATCACTACAGACGTTTTCCACGCCATAACATGCTTACATATCATATATTGTCATCTCGTTAACTTCTCAAAGCAGAATCATTGCATTATTTAAGAGCATCTTTATTGTATGCATTCTGTTGTGTGTTATATATCTTCACGTGTATTAGTGATTATAGACGGGGTTTTGATTGGTGAATAAATACACTGGCCACTTACAGGTCATACCTACAAATAATTATCACACTACTGCTGATCTCCACACAACAAATCACTCCACACTCAAGTCTTCTCAGTCAATTTTCACCAGTCTTTACTTGGTAACCTCTCTTCACATTAGCTATTCCTCTGCAATATCTTCAATAGACGTTTCTTAGTAACAAATCTTAGCAATGGATATTCTTACGCTTCCGTTGCCCGCTGGTTAACACTCCACACTGCACCCAATCGCTGAAGAGAACACGGTCGGTCGAGTCATATAGTCTTGGAGCGGACACACAGCGAATGAAATATACATTTTTATAATTTAAACTGAACAAGTAAAATTATAATGCAGATCGATCGAAATATTTATAATCACCGATCTGGAGCCATATCCGTAAACTTCCCAATAACGAGAGGGTCGAAATATGTAGCGATATTTCCACGAGTAAACGAATGCTACTATAATAGTAGTGGTTTGTTTATTACAGAATTGTTGTGTTGACTGATGCAGTATGAAGAGCCATTATTTAAGAGTTTTCTTTCATATAAAAGGTAATACCATAAAATGTGCAACCATTCTGAGACTAATTTAATGGAAAATAATTATTTTAGAAAGTAATAAAGCAGTTCCTGGCTTTCATGGAATCCGGGGAATTGTCATTTTCAGAAGAACTCATCACTGTGTCCTGCCTTGTCCTGCCTTGTCCAGCCCAATCTCGTGCTGCCCTCACACCAGAGACTGAACAGTGCACAACGGGAATACTCACATAAAATCCTGGGAATCACGAATCGTGCTGTAGCCTGATAATTACAATTGAAGTCGAAACCTTTAGTTGTAAGTATTGTAAGTCATTGCATATTATTTGTAATACTTCTATACGAGGTCTGGAAAATTTCTGGTGGTCCTAGCCAGCAGTCGTTCTTCCTTCCGAATCCCCAGACCCCATGACCATTTCTAGAGGGACGGTATGTGTGTATATATGTATGTATAACGTTTGGAAATGTGATTTAATATTAATTAAATTAAAGTAAATCGAACTGTGTAGTCACCTAGACGAACTTTTGTCTGTCGGTGCCACTTTCACCTGTAGCATAGAGTGCTATTAGCATACGCTGTGTGGGTGAATCAGATATTGATTTTGCAGTGTTTCCGATAGACTACACTGCATTACAGCCCGTTCAAACGTTCAGTTGCTTTCTTTGTACCTCTCTGATTGTGAGATGTGCAGGGAAATTACCTCTTCATTTACAGTGTAATTATCGGCCTTTGCCTGTGTGCAGTTTAGAAAATCTTGCTGTACAGTGGATGCAGGAGAACACTGCATAATGGTGAGCTTAATAATTTTTACTCTTAGTTGAATGTTGTAAGGTGATCAACCAAGGAGAATGCAATAGGCGGGATGTGAAGCACAAACAGGAGAAAAGTGGAATACATACACAATTGTTTATGAAACCTGAAAGGAAAAGTCACCTGGAAAACTTAGGCGTAGATGCTCGAATACTATGTTACAGACCGGAAGATGGCGGGTTCAAGTCCCGATGAGGTCGTTAGATTTTTTTTTTTCAATTCACCTAATCCTTCCAGCCGCACTATGGCCCTGAGGTTGACTCATCCTCTAACAGAAATGAGTACCAGAAATTATTTAATAATTTTCCTGGGGAGTAAAGCGCGGCCGGCGCGTAAGGCTGACAACCTTACCGTCATCTTTGAGCCGACTGTCTAGATAATGTGGGACCCTCAACATCTCACAACCCTATGGGCCTTCACGGCCTGGAACAGGGATATATTTATTTTTTACTTTTTTTTACTTCATAGTAACAGCGTTATGGATTTACTTTACTCTCCTGCAAGTTAATAGACAGTTTTGTAACTATGTAAGATTTGAGGCTTTCACGGCGGTGACTATGAACAAAGCAGTCTTCTGGGATTTGGCACCGTGTATAAGTGGTGTTAACCGACGTTTCGGAGGAACGTATCGCCCCCATCTTCAGGGTAGAAGAAAATATAAGAATTCTGCAAGCGAAGAGACCGTCAGTTTTGTAACTATTTTTGTAAGGAATCCTGATAAGGCCCTTCTCCTACACTGTCTTGAATATTAAAGAAATATGTTTTGACGGTATAGCATTAATTAAACTATATTAGGAAATAGTCCAGTGGCAGGCATCCGCGAATATAAATGATCCTTCGGATTCCGTAAAAGGTTATGAATTTCCGGGCCAGCTCAGCGGCTATGGACTTCTCAAGGAGTGGAGATGGCTCTCATTTTGAACTGAAAACATTTAGTCTTTTTCTTTCTCTGAACTTCATTTCATTCACAATCTAATAATCCCGCTGCTTCAACATATTTCAGAAACTTCATTTCAGCAACCTGAATTCTCTTCGTGTTATGCCCATTACCCACATTTCAGACCATTAGAGACTCTCTTTATTATTAAAATGTTGTCATGGATACATGCAAAAGGAAGACGGCGTTCATGCTGAGCGAAACTCAGCACGGAAAGGATTAACGGACTGTAAACTTGCTTCGAGCTCAGAATGTACATGGGAAATGAAATGATAATACTGTATCTTATTCAGAAGACAAATTCGATTTTATGTTCGCGTCAGCAAAAACTGAGTAAAAAGAAATTGGCGGGAGTGCGTTTTTTATTCACTTGTCCCACCCCACATTTTTAGATCCCTTTTCAGTGACGAATTTTCTTTCCTTTCTTTTAGTCCTTGATCTGAAATTGGACATGTTCTTGTCTGTATGGCATAAAGTCGAAGCGGCTGTAAATTCTAGAGAGAAATCTTTTAAAGGACTTGAATAAAATCTTTTTGATTGTTCCTGCTTTAGAAATTTGCTTTAGGTCCTCTGTGAAACGGTTGTTCCGTAGTTTTAGTTTTCGTACAAAGTAATTCACAGTCACAGATAACAGTAGTTATTTTCTTATGAGTCAATATACTTGTCATCGATTTCGGATAAAAATAGTCTCCAATGAGGCAATCAGAGCAGCAGTGGAACTTTCACTCCAGAAACTGGTAATAAAACGCAGGCAGTCATGAAAATAAAATTAACAGTATCTGATTAATGTAAGAGTGGAACGTAACACTGCTTTTAAATAAATGACACTGTAAGAATTGACACAGCGTTTGTGTGTTTTTGGATATTTATTGGAATTGAATTTCATGGAGTTTTAGGCATCTTGAGAAAGAATATAGAAAACACATAAATAAGTCAGACGTTACACTGCATCAGCAGCTTTTAATTGAACTGACTAATATAAAATGCATATGCATGTACGTAACCAACTCGAGACTGTAAAACTATGACCGCCACCGCCCCCCTTCCGTTTGTTGAACTCGATAAGTTCAGTACCTTTCCAAAGAAGTCCGCCACTCCACAATACACCAGCAAAGTTGAATCTAGTCATACTCTCACGTCCTACCTCTACTTTCTTCTTTACTATTATCCTCAAATCCTATTCTACAAGTTTTAAGTGACCCATTCAATAAAAGCAAGAGGAAGACAAGCAACGCATGGCGAGTCATTGTTGTGAGGAGCTTCAGAGAATTTGGTATAAGAGTGAGTTGACTTTCTTAAAGCAGATATTGGCAAAATATTCTGAATTGATAGAACCTACTCGTGTTGAATTCCAGGGGCGGATTTTGATGCTAACAATGTTGACAATACTCTCTAGTTTACAGGGAGACATACTTTCTGGACGTTTAGTCAGTGACAGAACTCTTTTAAAGTGCACTGTACTATTTCACCGACTCTCTGTAGCGTAAACTTCGTGTTGCCGTTTTTCGCGAAGATCTGCACAGTATGCGATTATTATCGCACCCATTCAAGAAAATCCGCTCTGCAATTTTAGAAGCCATATGTGATGTTCATGTTGCTCTACTTGCATTTAACGTCTCTCCATTCTTGCACTCACAAATGTCCTCTTTGTGACTTTCAGAACACAATTCTTGTGCAACGGACGCGTGAAGAAAACTGTATTCCCATATTGAATAGGCCAAACTCTGTATTTTCACATGGCCTACTTAAATTTATACTCCAGTATTTATAGCTACGTGAACACACAACTGAATTGTCTTAAAACAAATAAAAATAAAAATACCTCGTGCCGTCATTTTGCTATAAACTGTTTTCATCAGTCTCTTCAAGCAACTTCAAGTTGTCCCGGGTTCTAAAGGCAAAATGGTCCCTGTGATTAATTCACTATGCATCAGGCTATGCGAACATATGGGGAGTGGAATCATAGCTCCGGATTCCTTGACTTCAGCATGAGATTAATGTGAGTGGTCAGATACACGCTTCGGCCGCTTAACCTCAGGTTAATATGTCCATTGGGATAGGAGGCTGGATGGCTCCCAGAGCCGGTCTGGACGCTGTGGAAGGAACAATAAGTCTTCTCACACACACACACACACACACACACACACATATATATATATATATATATAACACGTGTATGGACGGCACGTCAATAGAAATCTGCATTCCGATATCACTTACGCTTAATATCTCAAGGTCCTTGAACTCACAGCCAAGTAATTTTCGTGACCTTCAGAACACAGTTCTTCTGCAACCGGCTGCATGAATAAAGCACCATTTCCTTACTAAAACGGCGTGTCTTTGCAGTTTCTCATATATAGGATTTTAATAACCTATTTACACCGATTCGAACACACTGCGTTATTAAATAAATATAAATGAAAATACATCGCGCCTTGATCTCGTGGAACATGGTAGACGCGAAGAGGTTGGAGGAGAGGAGTGAGGTCATGAGAAAAAGTCAGTTTAGAACGTTGGGTTCAATTGAAATAATTCAGTTTAGCTGTATGAACTAATGTCTTCCTTAAGCCAAAGTTCTAATTCATATATGAAAGAAATTGGATTATTTTTCGCCAAATGAAGAGCGGCGTGCAGCCCTTTCTTTGATAGATGAACGTACGTTTGGCAACATAGAAATGCAATATAGTTTACGTTCTAGTGTACTGAATTTACAGAGAAACCATTATTATTGTTCGGGTAGAATCTAGTAAAAAAGTAAAGAAAGTAAAGGTATCCCTGTAACAGGTCATGGAGGCCCATTGGGTTGTGAGATGTTGAGGTTCCCACATTTTCTAGACAATCAGCTCATAGATGGCGGTAAAATTGTCAGCCTTACGCGCCGGTGGGTAGAATCTATTGAATACTTAATTAAACACGTGTTAAAGATTTCGCAACATCGCCATATCTGTGTTTTTAATTGTAACTGAAATTGTCGAATGTAAATATTGTTTGACATTTAGGTTCCAAGCGTATATATAGCCTATATTCTTATGAAACTACTTACATCTAGTCCAGAGAGTCACTACTTATCTCTGTCGAATTGAAAAGTAAAGGAATATATTCGCACGGTCGTCATGTTGTTATTTTATATTCTAGACAAAAGTTACATATTGTGGCGTGTTTTGTGTGTCACGCTACAAATAAATTCCCGTGGGTCTCAGATTCTGTAGAACCTTTATTGTTCTTCACTTATACACTCACACGCTTTACAATTGTCATTACTTGCAGAATTACAATTACTGCTTACAACGTCTCGGCGATGCTGGACTCTCTTCTCTGGCGGTTTATAGCAGACTCTCTTCTTAGATGGCTATTCCAAGACTCACTTCTTAGGTGGCTCGGTAAAGACTGACTTCTTCGACGGATATTCCAAGACTGACTGTCCGAATGCATTCAACCCCGCTATATAACCTTGGTCGCTGCTATGCAACGAACCCTCTGTTATAGCAGTGGAAACGTTGCTCTGTTGGTTCCGCGTTTCCTACGCAATGACACGTTGTTATTGCGTTGTCTCTGTGGGAACGCTTCGCGTATTCGTCGTAACCGTGGAGATTCGATGTTCTCTACACAACGGCTCACTGTTGGGATTACAGTGCCTCTATTGTTACTTCCTATGTAACGGTCTGTTCTAGCGTTTCCATAGAAGCGACTCTTCTGGATTCCAGACATGTTACAATATTATCTAAAAATTCATTGCTGTATAAAATTTCAGAACTCTATATTAATTGGAAATAATATCATACCTGTCTCACAGATTCGCATATGGCGTGTTGTAATTACTGGTTTTTATAAATGTAAAGTAAAGGAATTGTGTGGTATGGAATGGCATAACATTCAGACCAAATTTTTTGAAAATAGGTCAGTTGATTCAGAAGTTGAATAGGCGTGACACAAAAATTGTCACATATAACGTAACTTGTAGATCTCCAAATGTGTTGTCTGGAATAAAAAAGGAAAGATGAGCTAATAGAAAGTATGATTCTCCCTGAGAGTGTCTGTCGGTTCTGACTGATCGCTGATTCGTTCCGTTCGTTGACGATTCCTACGTATTTGGCACCACGGCCCAAACAGCTCCAATTACATTGCAGTTCACAAATCAGTGTTGAAGGCAGTATAATGTGAAAACCCTTGTGGTCAATTTGCCACCAGTGCATAATTGCATTCTGCACCTAGAAACCAGGATTACACAA
The DNA here is from genome assembly GCF_002891405.2 of Cryptotermes secundus. Lineage (NCBI taxonomy): Eukaryota > Metazoa > Arthropoda > Insecta > Blattodea > Kalotermitidae > Cryptotermes > Cryptotermes secundus. The sequence continues at coordinate 489,360 of NW_019719359.1, read as the reverse complement.
TTGATTATCTGAAATTCCAGTTCAGGAATAATAATGCGGTCCACTATCTGCAATCCAGCGTTGTTAAATCGCCCTCAGTGAATCTCATGTGTGTGAGAGAATGCATTATTTAATGTACTGTCGCCTGAATGGACTGGGGGAGTATCATGAAAGTTATTAAGGTAATCATTTATCGGACAGCTTTTCAGACGTCAATCAGAATGCTCCTTTTCTTGGCTGCTTCATTGTATAAATATGCTTGCATAGCTTCTGAAACTATTATTCGTTACACCACGAAGAAAAGCATGTCGAAACTTGTAATACATGTTTAAAGAAAAGGACTCTAACCAGTGAACTGGAACATGTCGATGAAATGTAGGTTCGATCAACAAACATTCCAAACTCACAGGCAGAAGGAAACTTTAAAAGGAATTGGATAAAACGAAATAAAATGTACAAGAGAATGCACCTTATCGTAAGGCTTAAAAAAGAGAAGATACCTTGGAGACTGGTTCAAAGTAAGCTTATCGTAACGAAACTTTCCCAGTATTCATTTAGGTTACTAATAGTGGGAAGATATTCAATTCTCCTAGTGCTCATCATCTAGTTCCTTTGTGCACTCAGTTCTTTCTATTCAGTGACAACCATACAAGGATTGCGAGATGGAGGCACACGGTAGGAAGACTTCCGGCTCTTTATTACATCAGCCACTTAGTATTTGTGTCTATAAAACCATGCTTTTATGTGCAGATATGTCATGTATACATTTGTTTTAAATTTTCTTTCATTTAATATTTCCTTTTTAAAAATAACTGTTTAGTCGCCAAACTAATTAGGGAGAATATCCATTTTAAACTTACTTTCCCATGATATTATATTTAAGTATCCTGTTACAATAATATATCTTTTGTACAATATATCTCCGTCTTAAATGCAACTTAGTATCTAATCACCCTTTTCTTCAGTACATGTTTCGGCCGTAAACGGCCATTATCAAGTGTCTCCTATCTTGCTAAAATTGTTGCACTGTATGTTACAAATACGTACCGCGTGTGAACGCAGTATTTCTAATTAAAATAAATTGGCCGAATTGGCCGAAACAAGTAGTGAGGAAGAAGGGTGTGTAAATGATAAGCTGCATTTTAAGACGGAATTATGTGTATACAAAAGTTACTTCACCATATTTCTGTAAGTGTGCGAGGTCGTTTTATCTCATTCGTAGTTAGGAAAATTAATTCTGAGGGTGTGAAAAAATATTATGTTTTGCTGGGTACCAGGCCATACAGGCCACCTCAACTATAGAACTGCTGGTGCAACCGCTAAGGAGGCTGCCTTTCACCTGTTCATGACTTTAGAGAAAGCTCTTAACATTGGCGTTTGTGTTTATCTTCGTACAGCATTTCTGTGTTCTTGGCACGAAGAATGGACCGCTACACAGAACAAAGACTTGCGGGCAATGAAGTCCTCCGTTGATACGTCGCAGTCCTTCAGCCCCTTCAGGAAGGAGGAAGTCCTGCTTACACATATTCTGACTGGACACACTCACCTGACACATGGTAATTTGTTGTGAGGTGACGCGTCACCTCTCTATGTACACTGCAGTCTACCCATTACCGTTTGCTTTGTACACCTACTTTCAAATTGTCCACAGCATGACTAATATAGTCGTACATTTCATCTTCAGGGATGCTGAGCAATACTCTCTGAGATCACTGTAGTGACATATTCATCGCCGCGTCATTTCCTCATGGTGCACGAGTTCTGAAGATATTTCAGTAATTTTCCTTGTAGCTCCATTCTGAGCCATTACATTTTTGTTGCTTGTAATGCCCTAGCGGCGCAGGGGGGCATGGAGGTATCCCTCCCGCTGCCGCCGCTGTAATGCCGTGGAGCAGGGGGGCATGGAGTCAGCCTCCTCTGCTACCACTGTAACGCTGCAAGTAGGGGAGCGTGGGGTTATCCCTCCTCGCCTCTACTGATTAGGTCGTAAACTGGTACTACTGGTAACGTCGTGCCGTCGGGGGTGTGCAGGTACCCCTCCTTGCCTCCACTGGTTCTGCTGTAAGGCGTTAACGCAATCATCCTAGCTTACCCTTAGCTAGGATTCTCCTATATCGGAGTTTCCTTCTGTCATACATGCTGCCACCATCTATTTTCTGTTCTTTCAATTGTTGGTACTACTCCCTGACAAATATTCGTGCCCCTTCTTGCCCACTCCGCCTATGGTTTACAGGTAGCCACGTAATCCATTAATATTACACTTTATCTTCGGATCTTGGGAGGGCGTTACTATCAAGGCTACCGTACTCTGCCTGTGTGGCAGGAGCCTATCCCTGCCTATTCTTATCTTCATCTTCGGCTGCCACTGCGGCCTGTGTCAGTTCTGCCCTCGCTCGTCAGGATTACTCGGGATCGGGTGTGGGAGGTGGAATATATATATGAATTACACTCCCGGTACATCCTATCCTATCCTAGCTGTCTATTTACATTAATATATATATACACAATTTACATTATTTACAGGTTACAAAGACGGTCCTTCCGTCGTGACTACATATTCTGTTTCTTCAAGTTCTTCCCCCTCATGGGGTGAAGGCTTCGAGCCTCTCTCTCTCTCTCTCTCTGACTTGCTAACGAGGACATGCAAGTCCCCCTCGAGAACATATATAGTTTCCCTGTACATTTCTTATTATACATGATCTATGATTACCGATCTATCGTACGGTCTCGTCTACATAAACTACCCTTAGTTATGTTTGTAACTCAAGTTCCCATATACTATCTTTACTATAACACACTAACCCTAACTTTGATATATATATATATTATGAATCACTGTTGGCCTGCCTAATGTCCTAGGCCTTCACATTAATCTATCATCCTACCCTCGGGGCTCACTGGGTACACTTGAAATTGCACATGCAATATCTCAACACACTGTATCACCAATACTATGGAACAACGTTATTATCACTCGGCATGGCTAATATACGTGAACAAGACTTACTTGACATAGAAGACTGTAGGCCCTTCCGGCGCTTGTTAAACCCATATTGAGCAGCGCCTCCGGCTGACAACTGAATATTCTGTTTAAAATCAGAATTCCAAGTCTCTTGACTTTCCCTCATTTATAGTCTTAATTCGCTGATTCAGCGTGGACGACAAGGGGGTAGATAGCTCCTCCCTTGTGTTCTAATTTCCTAAAGTTAGGCTTTCATTGGGTCTTATCGGGATGTGGGCAGACCCCCTGGCGTCTGATCGCTGCGTAAGCGATCTCTTCCGATTCTCTAGTGCCCGAGTTAGGCAAACTTCTGGCGCTGTGAGGACACAGCCTTGCTGGGCAAGCAGATTCCTAACCTACTTGCCATTACTGATGTTTACCAGTTGCGGCAATAACTGTGCAACACTGTTCGCTAGGCGTGAACATTTTTGGGCCGTGGCTTCTTCTACTATCTCGAATTTTGGGGCATAACATTGCTTTAAGTTTTTCACTGGCCTATATACAACCCGTTTTTTCTCAGGTTTTTTTTTTACGGTAGCATAGTTGGTTGAGGCACTATGCCTCAAGCCGGAAGATCGCGGGTTCAATTCCCGATAAGGTAATTGGATTTTTTTTTCAGTCTACCTAATCCTTCCAGTCGCACTATGGACCTGGTGTCGACTCAGCCTCTAACAGAAATGAGTACCATGAATCTTCCTGTCTGGTAAAGGACGGCCGGTGTGTAAGGCTCACAAACTCACCGCCATCTGTGAACAGATTATCTAGAAGATGTTGGAACCTCGAAGACTCACAACCCTACAGGCCTTCGCGGCCTGTTACAGGGAGAGCTATAGCCTTTTTAATAGAATATTTATTGCTGTGTCTGATTAATGTTTTACGAAGTGTTAGACCACTTCGCAGTCTATCACGGGTGTGTTTTAAATACTTTCTTTCTGGATTTTATGAACAATTATCAACTGTGAGTATTATTCAGATGCATGTAGCCATCAGCGCTGACTCGGCTGTAAACACAGTCACAAAGTACCTCATTCTTTTTAAATGGCTCAAGATGGGAAGACACAAATGGATTTCATAAATTTTGTATTGGAATTTCTTTTTTATTGAGGACTATTTAGCGAAGCAATATCGACTTCAGAGATTTTGGTGTTTGTTTTGAATGAGAAGGTTGTTACATAAAGGCAACTGGAACTCCGCGTTGATACCGTTCCTCTATTATTAGGATACGTACAGAAAACGATCAACTATAAAGGTTATATGGTGTTGAATTAGAGTTGAAGATGATAAACATTTGGAAAGATTTGGCTGTTTAATATTTGTAACTTCCCTGGAGAAACTGAGGAAAATTGCAAGTTTATGACTGATCGCTAGCCCGACTTAGACTGGAATTGGACCCCCACCGAATAGAAGTATAGAGCGTTACTGCTATACAAATATATTCAGTAGTGTCTTACTGTTTAATTGGTTACGTACTAAGAACTTCAACTTCGATTACTTTAAATGTATTATTTTGTATAGCGTTCATTCATTCATTCATTCATTCATTCATTGTTGGTGGAGGTGGGTTTCCCCATGCACTTAGACCAGTTATTGGTCCATTGTGCATCCCGCTTTAATTTCTACTGTCTCCATACCCTACCGGTACTGGTGCCCTTTATCAGCCCCTTTCTGCCAGCGAGGTCGGCCCCTCTACTGGCAGTGATATCTGATAATTAGTCCCTTTCTGTCAGCGAGGTCGGTCCTCATCTGGCAGTGGTACCTAATACTTTCCCCATCTACCGGATGCATTGGAAACTACTTGGGCGAGAAAATTTGCCTAATTTAGCTCATAGGTCTCCTAGAGACATGAGGTTCTTTTACTTGCCGTAAATCTACGCCACGGGACCCACGGCTTAAAGTCCCTCCCTCCACGACCTCCGCCGGCTTTGAACCCGCGTACCTTGAGTCATGAGGTGGGAACGTTACCCCTAGACTACGGAGGCCGCTTTGTATAGCGTTACGTTCAGTGTATCCTTCAACCAGCATTAACTGGGGAAAAAAAGTTATTCAGCCTGGGAGTGTACTAGGAAGAAGAAAGCTTGGAGAATGGAGCAACAGTCCTGTGGGAAATGCGATCACAATGCGGGGAATAAATAAAATGAGGAAACTGCGAGGAAATGCAAATGTATGGACTCATGTAATTATTCAAATTTCAGAATGTCTTTCCTTGATTCCTTCTTCTTCTTCTTTTTTCTTTCATTTCTTCCCTCCACTTTAGTGGAACTGGCAAGTCCATAGGGGATACGTATAGTTCCCGAATTCGGTGACACAAAACCCTGAAGTAACACGCTCTTGTGACTGGAAGAGATTCCGGATAGTTTCGTGTCCGCTCCGAAACCCCACATTCATTTAATTGAGCCATTTAGACAAGAAGCCTAGTGTCTCTCCTACGAAAACTACCTTCTTGAATAAAATCACACATTATTTCAGCTCATAACTTAATGTATGAAAGTCGCTGATGGAGTTAGTGAGCCAGCGTCCTGTACCAACTCTCTGTATAGTGCGGTGTTCTCCTGGAGAAACTGATGGTTTCTCGCTAATAAAGAAAATGCTTACGTTTGTTGAACTCAAATTTAATCCACAACGTTTAAGAATTCCGCTATTGGAGCCTAAACTGAGGTAGTTGCGTCGATAAATACCTTGGTACCTCATTTCAGTCTCATTCCTTCTCCCATCTACCTCTAAATCTCTCAAATGGTCATTTTATGTAATATATAATTTAATGTCACCTCGTTGGTGTCTCCACCTTATCGTGGTGAGGGGGTTTGAGTATGCCAAGGACCCTGAGAGCTATACCAGCGGTATCATAGCTACTGGCAGGGCCTCCCTTGCTGGACAGGTCAAAGGGTAGGCATCAGACGAAGAGAGACACCAAAAACTGATGCCGGAAGCAGCGTCATCAGCAGCGACTTGAAGCACAGAACAAATGATGCTCGAGATGGTTCAAGTTCGTATAGCAACAGGCGTGACCAGAGTGGTTTGAACGGCAGCTGTACTGCGATGTGGAAAGCAAATGGAAAAACTACCACATTATCACTTTTCCTGGATAGTCTCTTTCCAAAAACAGAAGATCGCATTAAGTGGAGGAACTGTTTTGGAAGAGACTGTGGACCTGTCGTCTGACAGATTACTGATGAATGAAATGAATAATTTAATGTATTGATCAGCTCTTATTCAAATGCAACATCCTTGCTTTAGGAATAGGTATATTTAGTGTAACAATAATTTTGTGGGCGGAATGAAAAATTTATACAAATTTCACTAGTAAAGGGTAGAAACTACCAGGGAGAGGGAAACGTGGATAGGGAGATAATATTAAAATGTATCTTAGAGTTACAGTGCCCAGGGATGTTATATACATTAATCTGAATCCAGTAAGAGACTTACATGAACATTTTTAACGAACTTTCGTTATTCACAAAAATGTAGACTTTCTAGACCACATTCACAAATATCAAACGTCAACACGACACGCAATTAAAATAATACATATGTATATGAATTTATTCTATTATATGTGGTGAAAGTTTGTTATGATTTTTTAAAAGCTGATAACAAATCATTTACAAGGAGTTCCAAGCAGAACTGACAAGCATCAAGCAATTTCCTACTGCACAGATTTATAGTCCTGCAGATATACTCATATTATTATTGTATTATATTTCTGCCAAGATCGTATTGCTTATGTACAGATTCTATGTTACTTTTGTCAAATATACGTGTTGCCTCATAATTTAGCATCACCGCTATGTTTGTAATTTATGAGTTAGAAACAATATCTTGTTCATGATATGTGGGTATGGTCATGATCAGTCTTGATACAATATTTATTCGGGCTGATATAATTCATTAGTTCTCACCAGCAAACCGAAAGCTAAAGGAAGTAGTCGTAACAACCCCTATTTTTATTTTACACTCTCAAACAAACAAAACAAAAAACTCCATGATTTTAATATTCAAGAGGACTATACCGACCGAGCGACCGCCGCTTGTCGGCGAATTTTAGTGCCAACTTTAGCGGATAGAGGGTGTCGCGTTGTTAGCGAAACGAATCCCCACGGCCGTTAATTTCGGTTTTCTAGACCGAAGCCGGGTTCAGTGGACCCAGTTCCAGACACACTACTTCTCAGAATAAATCTAGTAGCGCCGGGAATTGAACCCGGACCTCTGGATCTGTAGGCAGTAACTCTGACGGCTTGACCACAGAGACGGTTGATTTTACACTCTACAGAAAGTTAATTTAGCAAGCGCTGCATATTACTGAAGATCAGTTGTATGTACTCGTATTTTTAGGAGTCTAATGTCAGTGTTTGGCGAAGCTGTCACCTCATAAGCTCAAGCCTCCACTGTGGTGGCATCAACTGGAGAAACTTCAAAGGCATGGCTTTGGATTGGCCAGTGGAATACCAATCATACCAAGCATCTTAAAAAACAGTGACCTGATCTGAACATTGATAGGAAGACGCTCACAAACACACACTGACAGCATGGCGATTTTATGAACCTGCTTTCTCCTTAAGACAGTGAACTTAAACATAAGAGTATTCACTTCCAGTGTTTTATTGCCACTTCAGTTGTCGTAGCAGTAACCGTGCTATTAATTCCTTACAGTATATTTCTCGTGAAGGTCTCGCAATTAAAGTCAGCAGAGGAGAATATGTGAAGGGCCGTACCGTTTGTCGACGAGATTGACTGAATGATGAGCTTCTAGATGTTTATTACGTTCTTGTTATTTTTACCCCGCGTTATGCAATACCTCGCCATTGTAATGGGACTCTCATGACAACGATGAGAGATGATGGTACTGGATTGTTGCTTCATTCGCTTTAAAATGTTACACCTTCTTGGCGATTCACCTTGGCGACAGATATTCAAATTGTGGTCTGCTGGGAGTAGCGTACAGGCTAATCGTGAAACTTGTTATGTGCGTTATCCATATATGACACCCAAGCTACCAGAACTAAAATTTTACCTTCATATACGCGGCACATTGGCGACGAATAATATGTTTACTTTGTTCTGGGAATGCGAACTATTTCCATTTCCTTGATGTCTGTGTTATTAATTGGCAGTTCAGTTTTTCTCTGTGCTAGAACAGATGACAGTTATGTTGAGGAAGAAAGACAAATAAGCGACAATGGATATAAATAAGGGTATTTTTTTTTTTACTTTTTTATTTTATCTTCCTAACTTTCTTATCGGAACATGTACTGAACAATGTCAAATCAAAATTCTTGAAAGACATTGTATATTAGAAAGAAAGGAAAACGGTTCTGACGACTCGGAGGCCTGCGGTGTAGGAATGGGTAACGTTCAGAGCGACGGAACACAGAGGTCTGCAGAAAGATAAATCCGCTTAGGGTTCGAAATATTAGGGACGAAATGTAGAAGAAGGCAAAGATAAAGTAGCAGAAAAGGAAGAGAAGAATGGGAAGATGAGAAATGGATGCAACTGTGATATACTCATAAGTGGATTGTAAAGCAGAGAGGACCGAAGAGGGACCAAAATATTTAATGAGAGGGCGAATTTGGTAGGGAGAAAATACATTTGACAATGTAAGTGGATGAAAGGGTAAAAAGAAGAGAAATCACGGAAATAAAGCTGGGACACTAATAAGATTTGTTAAGGACTAAAGGATAAGAATTGAGATGGAAAGGAACAGCCTCCACTTTTAGGGTATAAGAAATCCGCGGATTTCTTATACCCTAAAGATGGAGGCGATACGTTCCTCCGAAACGTCGATTAACACAATATCTACACGGCGCCACATCCCAGGAGACAGCATTATTCAAGATATATTCTTCACTGTATTTAGTTAAGCACCAAATTATGAAGACTTATATACAGATAAAAGATGTGTAGCAATTTCAATCTCATGATTTGAGTAAGGTTAGTGGCCAGCGACAGGCACCGGTCGCTGACTCTCGAGAAACAAGTACCCAGCTTGGTGGCGTCCAGAGTCGGTCCGACGAAGGTGGCGAAGAGGAAAATCCATATCCTTGCCGAACATTCATCCCCATTCACCCAGGGCGTTCTCAGTAATTTTACTGATCGAGCTACGACGCGTGCAGGATTTAAACTTCCCCGGAATGAATTCACTGTGATCAAACATAAATAGATCTTCGTTGCATGGTAGACATCGACCAAGGACTGTGTCAACTTCCGGCAGCTTCAACATGAATCATACGTTACTTTCCTCTACTCCCCCATATTCCTGTGTCACCCCATGGGACCATGCTCATCTCTTCTAGGTGCCGCAACTTACATAAGTCTCGGAAGTCCACTGGCATGTCTGAGGGTAATAAACCACTTCTGCCACGCACAATTTTCCCGTAGGATCGCCCAAGACAGACATCATATGCCATATTCAAACCAAAACCACCATTCCTGAAGCGTCTACCTAGGGATCAAGATCTTTGGATCTTATGTGGTTATTAAATAAATAAAAATATATAGCATATAGATGTCTTGTAGCAAGTTATAGTTTAGTTATAATTATATATGTGTGTGTTCCTAAAACACTGTGAGTAAATGGAATAATTCCTTCTCTCAGCTGTTGAAAGTACATGGGGTTAATAATATTATGCAGATAAAAATACATACAGCTCAGCCGTACCAGAGGCTAGCCTTTTGAGTTTGAAATTGATATTTCCAAGTTGAGAATGGTTAAATTGCTACAGGACTGACTCAGGTCGGAGGTGGAATATTACGTTCTGAGATCCGTAAACTCATTATATCTATTTAGACTGACTCAAGCCGGAGGTGAAATATTACGTTCTGAGATCCGTAAACTCATTAGTTCTATTTGGATTGATTCAAGCCGCAGGTGAAATATTACGTTCTGAGATCCGTAAACTCGTTTGTTCTATTTGGAATACGGAAGAAGTGCCTAAGCCATGGAAGGAGTCTAGTATTATGTCAGTTTAAAGGAAGGGCGATAAAAATGTAGTGATAATGGAACCCTGTCGCTTTCGGTAACTTCATACAAAATTTTATACAGTTCATTCATCAGTAATCTGTCAGACGGCAGGTCCACAGTCTCTTCCAAAACAGTTCCTCCACTTAATGGAAAGAGACTATCCAGGAAAAGTGATAATGTGGTAGTTTTTCCATTTGTTTTCCACATCGCAGTACCTTCCTTTAAGGTTAAGCTTATATGTACATGGACGAAAGTAACGGGGATCGTAAGTGTGGGTTTCGACATGACACATCAACTACTGACCAGATTTTTGTATTCCTCAGGCATTGGGAGGAAATGGAAGTACAATGAGAGAGTACGTCAGCTATTCATACACTTCCAGAAAGCCTATGATTCAGTTAGGAAGGAAGTGAAGTGCAGTGAAATTGTTAGTGCTAATTCCTGTTACAATTTCTTTTTACGCTACAGTCTACTGATTCTGTATTTTCATTTGCTCAGCTCTAAGCCTGATTATGCTTCTGTGGCTTGGAGCTCTGTTACTGTTAACGACTCCAATAAACTTGAGCTCATGCAATTAAAATTTTTAGCCCTTTGTGGCTTTATTATTAATTGATATTAATAATATCGTTAAATGTTGCACCTTTGTTCTAGAAACAATCAGTATTCATGTTCCTACTCGGAACATATGTAACTCTTCTGTGTTGATTCTCTTCTCCAACCACTGTCTGTTAGCTAAATGTGTTTCTGCTGCAAATGCAGTTTCTTAATTTACAGATATGTTCAGAGAATTATGATTAAATTAAAATAAACGTACTTGAGCAAGCTAGGTAGATTTTTCCTTGTTTTTGTTTACTGTTTTGGTTATTGTTGTTGTTGTTTTTGGCGCTGCTGCTGTTGTTGTGGTTGTATGTTATTACTGACTCTGTAATGGTGTCTGATCTGCTATGTGAAGCTCATATATACAAAAAGAAATTAAAAAATTGAAATGAATTCCTGTTATTCCTTCCATATTACAGACATGATTGATGCAAATGAGTACAAGTGCCTTTCAATACATAATAAACAAATTACACTCAGGCCTCTATACAGTTATTGTATATGAACTGTGTTGAATTTCCTCTGTATTAATGGGGATATCATCATTACAGCGGGATGATGTGGAGCAGATGTTTGATATTAGTCGGACCTGAAGCTGTATGTAGCATTTCATTGGCAGTTACTTCTGCTAAAACTACTACTATACGGTAGCGTAGTTGGTTGAGGCACTATACTAAAAGCCGGAAGGTCGCGGGTTCAAGTCCCGATAGGATCATTGGATTTTTTTCATTTCACCTAATCCTTCCAGCCGCATTATAGCCCCGGGGTCGACTCAGCCTCTAACAGAAATGAGTACCAGGAATTAATTAAATAATTTTCCTGAGGACCAAAGCGCTGCCGGCGCGTAAGGCTGGNGTGTGTGCATTTGCGTCTTTATAATATATTTACAGTTACAAGAGAAGTGTGAACACTGAGCCAGTTCTTATCAGTAAATCTATCAATTTTGAAATAAAATATTATTGTCTCTTTTTCCTTGGCAGTACAGCCCCAGTGGGCCTAGGCCTACCTCCATGAACTTCTCCGTTCACTTCGGTTTTTCTAGATCTTACACATACGGTAGGACTCCCTGGGCTAGTGATCAGCTCGTCGCAAGGCCTCTACCTGTAGACAAACACAGAAAAACGCCACAAACATCCATGCCCTGAGTGGGATTCGAACCCACGATCCCGGCTTCCGAGCGAGCGAAGACAGTGCATGCCTTAGACCGCTCGGCTACCGTGACCGGCATATTATTGTCTTACGCAACTATTATTAATATTATAACTGCTTCTTCGAATTGTTTCTATGAGCCTACATGAGCACACGGAGTCACATTTAAAAAAATCACCCCCGGAACACTTACCTTCTTGAAAACCTGAACAGTTATATACAATTTACAGATATTTCGAAACTAAGTACCCAGGAAGTATTTGGATTTAAGAAGCAACACGTCTCTGAGCAGGTTATAACACTGTGTAAAGAGGAATTTTATGGTGTTGTCACGTGTATGTGTTTGTGGGTGGCGCATAAGAATGATTAGATTTAGTGACACCTTATACACACCACTCGGAACTACATGAAATACAGCGCTACTGCTGATCCACACAATTTACAGTTCACCGTTGCACACGCACTAGGGTTCTCAGCCTTCATTAGTCGTATCCTGGCAACGGATTTATGACAGTCTCACGGTCACTTAAAATCACATATGAAATCTTCTTTACACAGCCTAATTCCATTTTTGCCTTTATTTTGCAACTGTCAATTCCAAAGACTCGACCCAATTCAGTTTCTCTGCTCCAAAGCTCATATCCCGGCAGGCTGGCGCCTCGAAATTCTTTTCAAATGAACCTTCCTTTATAACTACAATACGCGTACCACGCAGGAAACACATCCTCTCTATTGTTGGAAAGGCATGTTTACAACACTGTTGCCTAAGAGCTATTGTTGATTGCGTATTCGTTGCCGCGGGAACCTGTATACCGAGACTTTGCCTAGCAATGGGGATCTGTTCTGAATTTACTATTCCAGTTTTCGGGTGTCATGGCAAAATAAATACGGGGCAGTTGTTATTGCAATGAACCTAGATGGGTTGGATGTGGGAAGAGGCGTAGACCTTCAGAATGCACGTGTGAAACGTCTTGGAAAACGTTCACTTATAAAACTGGGAAGGAAAAATAGTGTCCTTGAATTGTAACTTAGAAGAGCAGATTCTGAGAACTAGAGGTTATTCTGGTGCAAGGAAGTTAATTTTGAGGGTGTGAAGTGGATGGAACCAACTCAGGATCGTGTCCAACGATGATGACTTGTATTTGCGATATTGAACCTTCCTGACCTCCTGCTATAGTGATTATGATTTCGGTACTAATTATTACAATTTGAGCTGAAAGTCAATCAGTATGAATTGCGGTTTTCATTGCGACGACTATGGAGAGTATTGTCTTCTGGATATGACGCCCTGCAGTCTGGTACAGATTTACTTTGTTCTGTTTGGTGTTTATTTCTGGACTGCTGCTTGATTGGTTTATCTACGCTCCTCCGAAACATCGGTAAACGTCTACCAGTCTACATGGCGTCACATTCTAGAAATGAGATCGTTTCAACATAAAGAAATGGAACTGTTTAAGTTTTATGCTTGTAATAAGCTTGACGTAAATGTAATTCAAACTTTAATCCAAAAGTAATATTTAGTTTTCCGCTAGCATGTATTTAAATATAATTAATATATCATTGGAAAATAATTACGGAAAGTAAAAAGGGAATGTTTTTGGACAGAAGATACTGACTTGCGATTTCATAAATCCAGAGTGAAGCTATAGGGGGACGCTCCTCCGTGCAAGTGTGTGAGAAGTTACCGATAAATCATACAGCGCTCTACGTGTTCCAGCGTATTCTTTTACTAGTAGTTCGGGTTGCATGGTGAGCCGGGCGCTCCAGAGCTCCTCGGCGTCTTGCTTCCGCTATAAAACATTTCCAGAGCCTTTCTGGCGTGTGCTTGTGATGGTGGTTTCCGTTTGTATCTAACCAGACCTTCTAATCATACCGAGGTATGGCTATAAATATTACTACATTAATTACAGAGCTGAATTTTCTTAGACAAACGTAACGTTACATCGGTGCGTACATCACTTCTGTCTCTGACGTGGATGTCCCGGGTGTAAGCCGCGGTTCAGGGACCCTGAAGGAGGTACTTCCTGGTTTTCTTCAGTTTCTCCACACAGATATTTGTTAATCCTTCAAATCAGGCCGTAGATATTTCCATTCATATACGTTATAATCCATTATAATAATTCTACGCCGTATGGCTTGAGCGCCTGACGGCATCATTATGTAAACCGTGAATAATATGCTGGAAATATTAGAAGTTTTGAAACCAGCATCCAATATGAAGGAAAGTCCTTCCGTTGTCTGGCTTCCTCATTGCCTGTCATGTCTCATTCATCCACTCAGACGCCATACTTTTCGAACACTACCATAATACTCTCCTTTCATCTAAGCATAGGTATTCGAAGTCTGCCATTCAAGTTTTCTTTGATTTAATCACCCTCAAATAAAATGTTATGCAATAATAATTAACATTAATTCATATTGTAATAAGCATTTACATCGTTTAGAATTTAATTCTGTAAATATTATCACGTATCTTGGTTATATGGCTAATAAATAATGGATACTGAATTAGATGAATCGATTTATTGGGCGTTTACCAGTCGTAAGTACAAATAATTATAACACTTAGAAAGATTACTGGCACAAAAACACATAAAGTCTTCAACACTTGGATGCTCCTGGAAGGAATTCGGCATGAAACCATGTCCAGTTCCGTAATTCTGTAAGTCCTTCACTAAGTAATTCCGTAATTCTACAATCCGGCCTTATCCTGGTAAAGGATTTAAAAGGCTCGTGCTTTCTTCTCTTCGCAGGCTGACTTTTAACGGACAACTGAACTGAACCGAACTTCGACTGGACTGGATTGGATTGGACTGACTATTATTATTGGTTTCTCCTTATATAGCCTCGGTTCGACCCACAGCACAGGATACACATCCATTGCCTAGAAATGGATATTTGGGAACAGCATAGAAAACACCTCTTGCGACATCGGTTGTTCTATTTTTGTATTTAGAGCGCCGATGCATAGCAACGGAAGCAATCCGATTGTTGCCTGCGTATTCGTTAACGCGAGGTTGTATTTACCGAGTCTTTGCCTATAAACTGGTTTACAAGTCGCAGCACCTTTCTTCCTGCATCTCGATTTTAACTTATTGAATATTTATCAGAGCTAGAAATTTCAGAACAAGCATTGAAGGAAAAATGTAGCAGACGGTTCATTTTAAGTACAACTGCTGCTTAGGTTTTATGGATTTTTGGAGGTAATTACATGAAAAGGAGTGACGTGCCTGAGTTGTGATATAATGGTTATATTTCCGGGGAGGTGTATTCAGTAATCAGTCTTCTGAACACACATGAAAATTGCCGTATTCTCTTCCGCTGGATAAGAATTAAATCAAACTTCTGTCAACCTGACTGGTTAGATCTACATATTTTTCCCTATTTTGGAGCTACAGCCCCAATTTGTGCTTTGGCCTACCTCCGTGAAACTCTCCGTTTCACTTCGGATTACTAGATCTTAGACGGTCGGTAGGACTCTTTGGGCGGGTGATCAGCTCGTCGTAAAGCCTCTACCCATATACAAACACAGAAAAACGCACACACACAAACAAACAAACACTAAACATCCATGACCTGAGTGGGATTCGAACCCACGATCCCGGCTTCCAAGCGAGCAGAGACAGTGCATTCTTTAGACGCCTCGGCAATCGTGGCCGGCTTGATTACGCGTAGGCCACCATAAATACGTGTTTAATTAAAATATAATTAAACTTCCTTCTAAGACACTTCCTTTAGACTAGCCAAATTTAAATATTGATTCTTTCTAGGCAATAAAATAAAAGAGAAAAAGCACGCAGTAATTATTATGCTATGCGTAAATTTTCTAACTTACTTGTTTACTAAGGCAGTTACGCTGTAAGGTCCAGATTTCTGGTTAGCTAGATAGTCATCTATTTAGTTAATTATTTGGGTAGGTACTTAATAATACTTATTCGTTAGCATTTTATTAGGTTAGATTAATTTCTTGCTTATTTACCTAGTTAGTTAGGTACTTAGTTGGTTAGGCTGATTTACTTTGTTATTTCATTCTTTGTATAGGTGGGGAGTGAAACATTTGCGTAAATCGTAAATTATTGGTAAGTAGAAATTTATTGATTTATTAATTATGTAGTAGCTAATTAGTTGGTTGGTCATTCTGTTAGTTTATTCGTTGTGTAAGTGGATAGGTGCCGATCACAGTGGCCCCGCGGTCTAAGGCATGAACCGTCCTCTCGCTCTCAAACACTGGGATCGTGTGCTCGAATCCCATTCGTGGCATGCATGTCTGTGTGCGTTTATCCTGTGTTTGTGTGGTTCTGCGTTTAGGTAGCGGCCTTGTGACGGCCTGATCCCCCGGTCAAGGAGTCCTACCGACTGTGTACAGATTAAGAAACTGAAATAGCGACCGAAGTCCATAGCTAGATAGGTAGGTAGATAGGTAGGTAGTAGAGTTCTTTAGCCACTTTTTCTTATTGCTAGTGGGGTGGGACTGAGTCCCTTGTACTGCGGCCACTTCTGGCCTATTTTACAGCCTCAGATGATAGGTGAGGGTGATTGTGGAGCAATTGGTGGAATGAAGATTGGCAGGGGAAACCGAAGTACTCGGAGAAAACCTGCCCCAACGCCACTTTTTCCACCACAAACCTCACTTGACCAGACCCGGCATTCTTTAGCCACTTGGTTAGTTAACAGTTGGTTAGCCAGTAAACAGAGAGTAGCTGTTACCATGGCGTACTGCATACATGTTGCTTCCTACCTGGCGGCAGAACACGGCCCACCATCAGTTTGCTCTTCCTTACATTGAAGCCATTGTAGCGGATATGTTACTTCGGTTCTCGGTCCAGTTCCGTTCAGTTACCGCTGAAGCGTATTAACATGCACTGAGAAGAGAGATCAGCGGCAAGCTGAAGCAAATTCCGCATGAAGGAGCCTGATCACCTGAGGGCGTGGCTCTAGGGCCCTTTCCAAGTCTATCCTTCTGACTTGACTGGTTAATTAATTACCTTCTATGGGACGTAGAGCCTACACAGTTACACGTGTAAACGTCACATTGCTTCCACTCACATCCCCACTTCAAAGTTGTTCACATCCTTCGCGTTGACCCTCTAAGGCACGAATTTGATCTATACAATTGGGTCAATTTAAAAATTCGACTTCTGCCTGAAAGAAAACTCAGCTTATCTCTGTTAATAATATCTGTCAGTTAGTGACGTTTAGAAATAAAAGTGTTGATTACAACGATAAGAAAATTAAATCCATCAGTGAAATATGTGGGAAAATTTCGAGTAATTGAGTAGATGGTACATACTTATATAGTTACCAGCTCTTTAAGGACTTCAGTCTAGAAGAATGCACAGTGGACAGCTATTTAGCTTAGGCTTAGGCGTGGGGTTACAGATTCTGGCCATTAAGATTTTGTTATGCACTGACTGGAGTGCCGGTCACGGTAGCCGAGCAGCCTAAGGCATGCACTCTCTTCGCTCGGAAGCCGGATCGTGGGTTCGAACTCCACACAAGGCATGGACGTTTGGTGTGTGTATGCGCTTGTTCTGTGTCTCTGTTATCCTGTGTTTCGGCAGGGGCCTTACGACATGCTGATCACCCGTCCAAGGAATCCTACCGTCCGTAAAAATTATCTTGAAACTAAGAAAGCAGCCTTATGCTCTAAAGTGGGAGAAAGAGGAGAGAGAGAAAGAGAGAGAGAGAGACTTACCGAAAGTACCTGTAATCAAGCTGGTTCTTTGCTCTTTACAATTGCATTTGCTGTCGACTCTCATGAGATGGGATGTATGAACATGTAAGGTGCATGTTGTAGATTGGGAAAGCATATATAATTGTAAGTGGATCCTTAAAGTTAGAGAGAACTTGGTAAATATAAGTGTAGATGGGATTCGATGAGAGGACACAGAAACACAAACGGCGCGTTGCCTAGCAACAATAATGGGGTTATATACAACAAGGCGATCTCATAAGCCTCTTAAAAATTGTCGGGGTACACACACATATAGACGAATACACACACAAACGGATACACAGACAGAAAGGTGATCTCATACGCCCCTTTTTGTGTTTTCGGAATAAAGAAATTAGGCTAATAATTGATACAAAAAATCATTCTTTGCGTCTGTGGAGTGTAAGAGCCAGTATCCAATTAAGATTCGCCAAATCCGAGACCCACGTAAAGTTATTTGTCGCGTGACACACCCAGCACGTGACAATATGTACACAACATAACATGATGCTGCTATCAAAGCTGTACTTCCTGTAACCTGATAAGGTGCTTAAATAAGCACAGAAAACCTTCACCTTTCACCTTAGAATGAACTGCTTTACACATACAAAACAGCTTAAATAACAGTCACTTATATCCATGGCCAATCCTACCAAAAATGAGCGGAGGATCATATCTGTCTCATTAATATGTTACGGATGGGCAAACGAAGGGACAGCGGTGAAAGTTTGGATCTGACGTGTCAACCCTGAACTTTCATTCACGATGTTAACGCTGAAGCACTGAGCCATGGCAACTGCGTGCTTGATATGTAGGAGGTTTGGGCTTGGACAGCAAACAGTCCGTTTAGAAAGAAGGGGATGTTACAATATCGTAACATGAGATACAAAATAGAAGCCCTACGGCGTGATGGAGTTCATCAGGTGACCCTACAGATACAGCACGGTCCAAATCAAGATTCCTGATACAGATTATGTAAAAGCTTACGTCCTGCAGACGCTTTGAAGTACTAGCAGGGAAGTTTGAGAAGAACGAAACTCCTACTTTCGTTTATAACGACACGGACTGCATAGAAAATGAAAAGGGAAAGTGTTTGCGGCTGCGCTAGCAGAGGCACTATTTCGTGATTGGTTCGGTTTCTTCTGAAGAATTTAGGGGACATTTCTTGAAGTAGACCGTGCCAGATTTCTATTCACCATTAATCCTTATTTTCTCATTTCATTCAGTCATGGGGATAGATAAAGTCAGCGGTTGAAAAAGCTCTTAAGTAATATAAATTTTAATGAATCCACAAAGAGAGCAGTTTTTTGGCATAGGTTTTACGATTTTGTTTGCAAATCATATTTTTGTGTGTTAAATTCCTATCATAACCCCCCTTCGAAGAAGGTTTTTGTTGCTTAGATGGTCAACAAAGTTCTCAGTCTTTATGAAAACTGAAGTTTCATTTCTATGTCCGTAACAAGGCCTTACTCAATTGAACCATTAATTATCGTCCTTAAAGAGAAACAAAATATCGGGTTATGCGTTCTTCTTTTCGTAAAAGAAAATTACCCTACTTAAAATTACATAACTTTCGAAGGTCCGTTTATATACTCGTACAAAATTTCAGTCAATTTTTACATGTCGCTCACATCTCGTAACTTTGCACGGCCACCATATTAGTATGCCTATTATTGATGATGACCGCCACTGTGGTCTAGTGGTCAGAGTTCCTGGCTACAAATCCTGGGGTCCCGGGTTCGATTCCCGAAGCTACCTGATTTTCTGAGAAGTAGTGGATCTAGAACTGGGTTCACTCAGCCTCGTGAGAATAATTGAGGAGCTATGTCAAAGAAGCAACGACTCCGGTCTAGAAAACCGAAATCTACGGCCGTGGGGATTCGTTGCGTTGACCATGCCACCCCCTCTATCCGCTAAAGTTGGCACTAACTTCGCCGACAAGCGGCAATCGCTCTGTCGGTATAGTTCGCTTGCGGACTCAAGCCAAGGAGTTTGTTTTGTATTATTGATGATAGAAAAGTAAAAGAAACATAAGTAGGTAGGCCTTTAATGGCACAATAGTCTTGATTTAATATAAAAAAGGTAATTTTCTTTTAGAATTCTGTAAGGAGGACATAAGCAGAAAAGATGAACACACTACTGCGAGTAAATGTTTTGTTGTTAAATAAGAAAGTGCAAGGAAACATTTAACATTATCAATGTATGTGAAACAACGATAACTGCGGCGTGTCAAATAAAACGAAAATCAAAGTCGGCAATGTAGTTGAACGAACCGGTACGAGAGTGAATGCAAAGGGAGGGTCAGTGTTTGAATTTAAACACCGGTTAGTGGGCAGTAACTGTGTGTAAACAGAGCTCGAAATGACAGGACGGTGATTCACGGATGAAAGACAAGTGGGCACAAAAGACAAGCATGGCTTGCTCGGTTCGCTATTGTTGGAGATCTGCCGTGTGGATGAGAGTATCTCACGCAAAGGAATATAATCCTGGCACGATGCTCATTTCTGCACCTAACTTCGTATGAATATTGTAACCTTTTAATCGATATTCAGTCTCTAACTTCACGTCATACACAAGATACTTATTGGTTCAGCGCATGAAGTCAGTGTTAAATAATTGAAATACTTGCAAAGCGGATAAAATTATGAATACTGTGATTCAGCTACACACGACTAGGATTTAGTCTGAGCACGAATGCGCTTTCGTAATAAGACACTGACACACTGTACAGTGCTCAAGTTTACCCATGCTGATGAATGAAGAAAGAAATGAAAACTAAGTCGGGGCTGAAATATACTTACTACTCCTTGCAGAAATGAAGAGAACAGTATACGAAATTAATGGTTTTATCTCATTCTCTCAAAATGAGTTGACCATTCCCGTCTAAACTGAATATTACGTGTAAATTGTTACCGTCTAACCAGAAGTGAGAAATTAAATGACAGTAATTCTCAATGCATCAGGTACTTTCAAATGCTGAAATTCCCTTCTTAAACACCTTCCTAATTGGGGAGTTATTTTCCGGTGTTCTATAAACCTTTCAGTTTGTTTGACAAATCCTAACGACTTAATGACTTTAGAAATATTTATGGACAATGTTATTTGCAAGTCGTACATTGTTTATTTTATATCTGTATATTCTGTACATAAGAAGCGTTCTCAGATCCCCCCGCAAACTGAACCCCGGGAGCTGCAAATTACATGAAGATTTTACTTAACTTTAATGTGCCACTGCTTTCAGAAAGAGATTTAAGGCTGTCAGATTTTTTCTTCAGTATTATAAAGTAGCCACAATGAACTTGAACAAAACTGATGCCAATCGTGGTATCTCTGTTTAGCACATCAGGCACAATACTATCCGTCCTTTTCGCTTTAAGGTTGGCAATCTCTGTTGCAGATTAGAGAGTCTTTCTGCAACAGCACTTTCAGTTTAAGGCGATGAAGTGTCTGTTTAATTAACAATTAATTGCACCATTTGAAATTAAAAGCAGGATATTTAGGGGTGTTCTGAAGGGGAAAGTTAGCCATTCCGTGCATTCCTCCTTTTATAGTTCAAACAGAAAGAATGTTCGAAACAAAATTGGATTTTTTCCTGTGTTGAGAGAGAAAACTGTTCTAAATAGTTCTAACTTTAATTATGGAAAAATGTAAACATAAAAGAACTTGCTCCAAATTAGAGAAATATATTTTTAATTAAGGAAATTTAGGAATTGAATAAATTTCCGTCCAATTTTTTTCATGAATCTTTCTACGAACTTAGATAACACGATTTTGTTTCTGTTCTCACGTAGACCATTAGGATGTTATAATGGGCGTCTAAATACATATGCTTTGCGTGTTATGAAATTGTGAGATATACCTATGCGGAAGTAGTAGCTATTGCTATTAATATTGTAATTGATGAAGTAACTGAACCATACAAATTTGTCTTTTTTTAATTTAGTTGCGTTTCGAGTTCCCTTGACTGCGGAACTCTGGTGATATTGGAGTAGTTGCAATGATATTGTCGCGTATTGGGCGTATATCGCGACAAATAACTTCACGATGTATTTGATGTAGCGAATTTTATTTCACATCCGCTCTCACAATCACCCAAATTACAGATTTACGATTACTGCTATCTGCAGTATCACAATTAGTACACTCCTAATGCCACAAGACAACTGACTGGTTGCTGGCTAACTCGGGACTAACTCGGAGGCAGCTCGAGGACTGACTCGTAGGTAGCTCCAGGACTAACTGACTGTCTCAGTACAACTGACTGTGAATAGCCTTCGCTGCTCCCCATGTAGCCTTGATCGGACCATACGGAAAACGGCCACGTAATAGGCACCCTTGTTGCCTGGCGCTGTGTTGCTAGTAACGCTAGCGGTAGTAACCGCTGTTACTACCGTAACAATCCTGTTGCGTCACCGTTACGTTACCGTGCGGAGGAGGGGGAGGGGAGCGCTGACTCACCCGCCGCGTCACTGCTGGCGGGGGGGTTCTCCTTTGCCCAACATGTCACAATACAAACATTATATTTCTGGACATTATCCATCGTCCTGTTTTAATCTAAAACACCGTCCAGTTTATATTTCAAAACAACGTTTCTGAGACAGGATTGTGTCTCCGTCTTCAGGTAAAACCTACTCATTTGTGCCCAATTGATAGAGCTAGTCCCTATCTCCGTATCTCCCAAGATGTAAACAGGACGGTCCTGATCGAAAACACTGTACAGTTGATATTTCAAAACAGAACGTTTCGGAGACAGGATTGTGTCTCCGTCTTCAGGTAAAACCTACTCATTTGTGCCCAATTGATAGAGCTAGTCCCTATCTCCGTATCTCCGAAGATGTAAACAGGACGGTCTTCATCGAAAACACCGTCCAGTTTATATTTCATAACACAACGTTTCGGATACTGGATTCTGTCTCCGTTTTCAGGTAAAACCTACTCAGCTGGGCCCAGTCGATAGAGCTACTCCCTATCCCCGTATCTCCGGAGATATAAAAAAGACGGTCTTGATCTAAAACACCACCCAGTTTATATTTCAAAACACAACGTTTCGGAAACAGGATTGTGTCTCCGTCTTCAGGTAAAACCTACTCAGCTGTGCCCAGTTGATAGAGCTAGTCCCTATCCCCGTATCTCCGAAGATGTATACAGGACGGTCCTGATCGAAAACACTGTACAGTTGATATTTCAGAACACAACGTTTCGGAGACTGGATTCCGTCTCCGTCTTCAGGTAATATCTACTCTGTTGTGCCCAATCGATAGAGCTAGTTGCTTTAGCTTTATATATACACCATCATCATCATCATCATCATCAGTAATCTGTCAAGACGACAGGTCCACAGTCTCTTTCAAAACAATTCCTCCACTTAATGCGATCTACAGCTTTCTCCTTCAAATGACAGTATCCTCTTCTGTCCCCAAGGT
>NW_019719359.1:458068-465899 GCF_002891405.2 Cryptotermes secundus | reverse complement strand
AACTTTCTGATCCATGTACAATTTGCTAATCAATCTTCTTTCATGCCAATCGATACCTGTTTCTTTCAGGATCTGCATTAATTTGGTCCAGTTTACCCGGTCAAATGCCTTCTGCCAGTCTATGAAGCAAACACACAGTTCTTCATCTATCTCCAAAGTTCGTTCCGCTATAATTCTCATCATCCCAATTGCATCCCTGGTTCCTTTTCCTCTTCTAAATCCAAACTGATCTTCTCCAAGTACATCCTCTATTTTCCTTTCAATTCTTCTTTTAAGTATATTTGCTATTATCTTTGCTGTATGTGCAATAAGACTTATTGTGCGATGGTCGCTGCATTTTGTAGCTTTTGTCTTTTTCTTTAAGGCAATCATTGTCACTTCTGTAAAGTCCTTGGGCCACTCTCCACTTGCATATATGGTGTTCATTAGTTTTGTCAGTGTTATATACACCATAAATTGACACAAATTAATATCTTAATAGCAACGCGCGAATGTTGTGGAACTAAAATATTGAACCGTCGAAATTTACATTAACTTCAAAGCGATAGTTGCAGATAAACACAGACTCTGTTGCTAATCACACAATTATATGGTCTTCAGTATGCTTCACACGAGAGGTACAATATACGAGGGAAAGTCAGTACATAGATCACGAATTGAAATAACATAGCTGCAATAGGTTTTCTATTTGTATCAGTAGGTAGCAGAGTATCACTAGGCAGCAGAAGCGCATGCTCATGTTCAGAGGCTGGTTTCAATAGTTAAAATGACGGCCGTTCTTGAGGAGTGTACTATAGAAGAACAGATTTGTTTGTGCATTTTTGTGAACAAAAGGACTCGATGCAAAGGATATTAATAAAAAAATGTTTCCCGTTTATGGTAGGAATTGTTGGTCGTGTAAAGCGGTTCACAACTTGGTCGAGAGACATGGCAAACGTTTCGCTGATGAAGTGGTTGAAACGGAGATTCGGAAGTGGCTGAGACAGCAGTCAAAAGATTTCTATACTATTCGTTTCGACGCACTGATAAAGCGATGGGGCAGGTGTATCAATGTTGGTGTAGGATATATGGAGAAACAAATGTTTTTCCAGTTTCGAATGTCACATGTTTTACGTTTTATATCCATTTGTGTTCTATTTACAGATTCTCCCTCGTATCTAAATGAAGAAAGAAGTTTGCCTGTAAAATATATTCTCTGTTACTTGTTGAAAGGGATGTAATCGCAGCAGGCTCACGTGCCAGCGCGTTCTACGTTAATCTTCCCAGTGAGGTCTGATGAATCAGTGTCGTGTGTGTGAGATCAACACTAGAAACGCCCATGTTTGCCTTTCGATAAAATGATGAATCGTATGTCCAAAATAACAGATATTCCTCTGTATTTGTTTTAAAATATTTACTATTATTGTTGTTACCATCCTATTGTGGTAGAACCGTTATCTTAATTTGTATATTAAGAAGCTATTAATATTTTATGCAGGTCACGGTAGCCGAGCGGCCTAAGGCATGACTGTCTTTGCTTTCTCGGAAGCAGGGATCGTGAGTTCGAATCCCACACAAGGCATAGATGTTTTGTATGTATGTGTGTTTATTCTGTGTTTGTGTTATTCTGTGTTTAGGTAGAGGCCTTATGATGAGTTGATAACTCGTCCCAGGAGTCCTACCGTCTGTAAAAATGATCATGAAACTGAAAAATCAGAGGCCAGGATCCAAGGGGGCTGTAGAGTCAGTAAAAAATCTTTTCTTAAGTATCTCTGAATTGCATTTATGTAATTCGGCGTTTCCATATCTCATACACCGTGTCATCAGTCATATGCAGAAATATTAGAAATCTTGCAACTTAATCCATGTTCGTTTGATCTAACAAGAAAAAAATGTGGCATGCTGGTAATAAAGAGTTCAGATGAATTTAAAATTGAAAAATACTACTCTATAATAAAATAAATGGGGAAATATGTGAATTTAAATATTTAAGTAATTGTTAAGCTCTCATGTTTGAAGATCGACCGTCTCTGTGGTCTAGTGGTCAGAGTTCCTGGCTACAGATTCAGAGGTCCGGGTTCGATTCTGGCGCTACCAGTTTTTTTGAGAAGTAGTGGGTAAGGAACGGGGTTCATTCAGCCTCGTGAGGATAACTGAGGAGCTATTTCAAGGAAACACCGGCTCCGGCCTGTACAACCGCAATTAACGACCGTGGGGTTTCATTGTGCTGACCAGCCGATACCCTCTGTACGCTAAAATTGGAATTAACTTCGCCGACAAACGGAGGTCGCTCAGTCGGTATAGTTCGCTTGCGGACTAAAAGCCACGGAGTATTTTTTTTGTTTTATTTGGAGATCGGTTAAATAATTTGGTTTTTCTGTGTCTGCCTTCTTTCTCTTGACTTTCTCTTGACAAGAGTATGGGAGAGACAAGAAGTGGATACAAATTTCAGTCGAATAAGATGAAAGAAAGGGACAACTTGCAAGGCCTCAGTATGAAAAGAAGGGGGATAGAAAAACATATATTAAAGAAATAACGTTGGAGGACTTGGTATTAGTAAAATAAAGTTTTCTCTGTGCTTAACTAACTAAGTACTACACCATGAAAGCTTATGGGGAGTGCATGTATAGATTAACTTATTCTTGGCTTTGGAACTAGTTGGAGATGAGTTGTCAGATTCACTATCCGGCCGCTTTGCCCCCGGAAAAAGAGCCCCCAGTACCACTGGGTGGATCTCAGATCTAGTCTGGGCCAAGCGAGAAGAGAGAAATCTCGCCCCCACTAGGACTCGAACTCCCACCGTCCAACTCATAACCAATCACTATACCGACTCACTATGGTGTCTCGAGTTTATCTGGCTCAGGGTTCAGTGGCGGGTTCTTGTGGCTTACTCAGGTACAGACAGACAGCAACAGAGGAAGAAGAAGAAGAATAAGAATAGAAGCGATAGTAATGAGAAATTTAAGTAAACTTAACATTTTTCACAGATAGTGAAAAACAAAGAGACAAAGTAAGAAACATAAGGTCCATAATAAAATTACGTAGAGGATGAAATGAAAATTTGAGATGTGGGCTGTACTTATATGAAGATAGAGGGGTGAAGATGTAGTCAGATAACACTGGAAGAATGTCCCGAATTGTAATTATGTAAGGATTTTGAAATACTCTATAGTTGAATATCTGAAGACACTACGTCAGAGTCTTCCTTGGGACATAGGGAGTTTTGTTAATTTCTATGAGTTTGAAATCTGAATCTTGCATCTTCATAATACACTGGACACTGAATGCTCAGCGTGACGTTCTGCCGCCGCTGCATGTGCTATATATACGTATTTCATGCAGAAATTCTGGGAATCTAAACAGCGATAAATCGTTTTCGGCGTATTCAGTGGACTCACCAATCTAAGTTTAGAGATGGCGGGATACCCGATGGAATTTCATCGGCTCTGATTAATAACCATTACTGCTAAGTTGGAGATGACATAAATTACATCAAATGCTTTGACACAGAAATGAGAAGATTAATTTCATATATTATTATAATACGTAGCCACTTATCTTGAATAATTTCTCATAATTTAGATAAACTGTGTAACTTTTTACTTATTGCATCTTTAAATCTGGCGAAATTTGAACCTTTAATGGGATGAGTGGACGAATTAAAGTTGGTAGGAGTTACTAACCTATTACTTGGTTAGGGGTGAGAGGAGGAAACGGCTTGAATTCTTCGTCGGTTGGAACTCACTCATGCCATTTCTCTTCATGAAAGTATACCTTCAATATGACGTCATCACGACAAGAAACTTCACTAAAATGATTAAGTGAGACTTGGAAACAGTAGATGAACAGAGCTTTAATAAAGTTTATGGCAAACTTTGGACCTACTTATTATGATGTCGTTAGTTTTCCAAGAATTTAACATGTTTAAATTAACTTAAGGTTAAATTTAACGTCTCGTTACCTCTTGTTTAATTTCGTACTAAAATGAACATTTCATATGCAGTTTAATGATACTGTGGTAGTTTTTAGAGCAAATACATTTCATGGTTGAAAAGTATGGATCGTAAGAAACTTTAATACTCTCAAGTTATTTAATTTCTTTAAAAAATATGCACCGAAATTTCTGACTGAAGTTCTTGCTTCCTCTTCTAGGGTGGGCGTGTTCGAATCCAAATTTTGAGTCCGTAAATCACTCAGAATGTTGTTTCTAAATCATTTCCATGCTACATAATTCAGAACAAAGCGTTGGTATCCCGCTTGTGTCTCCATCTTAATTTATAACTTTTCTTCATAGCAGAACATAAAATCACAGGCGCTAAAGGCCTTTGCCATGATAGGAATGAAGTATGGAGAATCTTGGATATTCAAGAAGCACCGTAGTGAGAAACGTTTACATCATTCTATATGAGATCATCTACACGGCCCGCAATATAAGGGATTATCAATACTTGGATCAGAAAAGGATGAGGAATCGCCTCTGCTGTTCAGAATATATTTGTTCACTACTTAAATTTAATTTTAGTTTAACACAAAACATGTTTTGTGACATTGGTTTGTCCAGTGATTGAGGCTAGCTCTTTCTAAGGGACCCAACTGAATAGGTGTTTTCCTTCACCTGAGGACGGAAAGAGATCCAGTTTCCGAAACGTCGTGTTTTTTTATTTGTTATCTTAAAAACCAGGACGATGGATAAAGTCCAAAATCCCAACATATCAGTACAAATATTTTGTTAAATAATGTTAAAATTTGTTTATTTAATAAAATATTTGTAACATATTAAGACGCCTGAAGATGGCCGTTTGGGGTCGAAACATATAATGTCAAAGTGTATAATGTTAAACTAAAATTAAAATTAAATAGTGAATAAGCAATTGTTGTAATATTGACGGATGATAAATACATGCAATTTCCTTATTTAAACCGTCACAACACAACAATATTAAGGTCAGTGCCTAGTCTGGCTCTGCTACATGTTTCGGCTATCAATAGCCATCATCAGACAAATACATGGCTAACATATATACACCACTGAACTGCATTACTATTAAAGTTAGATACAAAAATATTAATTATATTAAAATACTTGACGTAAGAATACAATAAATTAGAATATAAAAACAAGAATAAAATTCTTCGATTGATGTTTTACATCATCGAGTCAGTCGTGGGTTTTTGTGATTTTGTTGTGTTCCCAGGGACAAGTTGGAGTATTCTATATTTAGTATATATATAATAAATTGTTTTGGAGGCTCGTGATGTAGATGTAGTAATATTAATATTTGGTGCCTCATCTTACAAAGTATTGTACGTTCTGTAGGGAATGTAAACAACGAAAAGATAAATGATAAATGATAAATACATGGACGTTAAGTTAAACAATTGCAACAGGGTGCTGAAATACAGAATTATATTTATGAAATTTGGCCACTCAGTTAAGAGAGCAGCTGGGAGTTCTAAATATTACGAATAATTTCAATATTATCTATTTTAACTTTCATGCTTACAAATGACCAACTAATTATTTTGGATAAAGAATGAAGCATTCAAATGGCGGTACTTGGCCTAATAAATTCGATCACATAATAATTGTTAGAAATATCCAAAAATAAAACTAAATTAATAGTACGTAGTATTTAAAGAGACAAGCCTCTAAAGTTAAAAGTGGCTTTAAATAACTAAGAATTTAAACAGACCTACATACCTTAGTATCCAGTTACGTAGTTTGGAGTTGTAAATGTTAACAATAGCAGTGAAAATTTAATACTGTCACTCGTAGAGGTGACTTATAAGACGGGATTTGGATTGGATGATTGGATTTATTACACCTTATACATTCACACACACGGGACTACAGGCAATACAGCGCTCTCGCTATTCTGCACACTTTCCAGTTCATTGTTACACACACATTAGGTTCTCATTCTTCACTAGTCATATCCTGTTAACGGATTTTAATCGTCTCACTGCAACTTCAAATCAGATATGAAGTCTTCCTTGCACAGCCTAATTCCTTTCTTGCCATTATTCTGCCTCTGCCAATTCCGAAGACTCGACTCAATTCAGTTCCACTGCTCCAGAGCTCATAACCCGGCAGGCTGGCGTCTCGAAACTCGAATCTTCATTCTCGGCTACTTCTCTGCACTGCTCTTCAAGCAACTTTCTTTGTCCCTTTATAACCCTTCAGCACGGACCCCACGGAAAACACCGTCTTCTGTTGTTAAGTTGGCGTGTTTACTGGTCCATCACCTAGCAACAGATGTCCATCTATTGGCGTATGTGCGTATGTTGCGGGAATGTGTATATCGACCTGTTGCCTAGCAGTCACAATACATTTTGCGGGGCAATAAAGCCCACATTCAAGGGCGAGAAAGTAAAACATATCAAACTTAATTCTTGACATCAACATAAAGAGTAAAAAGAAAAAGGGACTGGTTGAGATATGGACATATTAAACAAAATTAGGATTAGTGAGAGGGCAGATGAGTACAGATTAAAATGACTATACAGGTATGTTACACCACATACGAGAAGACCGGCTACAAAGGAAACTACTACAATATTGATATATGGGATGGAAAACTACAGAAAAACCTAAACCGAGATGGATAGATCAGCATGGGGTCACAATGGGCCGATCTCACTGCTTGAAGAAGAGGAAGAAGATTATTGTCGATTTCGAATATCAAGAGATTGTGGACAGTTTATTTTCTTTTATTTTTTCGTGAACTTATCTAACTGCACTGAATTCCTTCTAGAGAAGCCAGTAGTTGCAAAGTTTGTCAACAAATGCGTCTCAGTTTATGGAACTCGAAGGTTCGTTACTGTGTTGGCAAGAGACCGCTTCTGGGCTGTACACTGGGCCAGTGTGAATTGCGTCCCCCACCCCCTCCCCACACACACGTAGAAAGAAAGCCATTATTAACATGAATATCAGGGAAGCAAGACATGGCGCTTTTGTTTGAATTCAGTTGGCTCAGGATAGCGTCTGACAATGGAGGTTCCTTGAACCTTCAGATTTCGTATGAGCTTGGAATTCCTTAAGAAACAACTTTTGGAGAAATATCCTGCTCCACACTGTTGCGTTTTTGAGAACATATCCCACAGACTCTCAATTACTACAGATGAACCATTACGTACACACGTAAGGTAGACGTATTCTGTTCTGACGTCTTCTAATTTATGATGAACTAACAGAATTCCTTTCATTCATTTCGTTCATAGTGGTTTTACAGCCCTTTGTTGGGCCCTGGCCTCCTCTTCAGTTTCGTAATATTTTTCACACAGACGGTAGGACTCCTTGGACGAGTGGTCACGCTGTCACAAGGCAGCTATCTAAACACAGGAGAACACAAACATGCTTTGAGTGAGATTCGAACCCACAATTCCAGTGTTCAAGAGAGCGAAGACAATTCATGCTTTAGATCAGTGATGGGCAAACTTTTTAGGAGGGGGCCAAAGAAAAAAGAAAAAATTTTGGCGGGCCAATATAATTTATTATAAACAATAATGGTAGATTTTACAAAATTCTTGTAATACTAAGCCCTATTAATGATTGAAAGACTATGAAGGAGAATGTGATGAATGAAACTGTGACTGCATTTCCAAAATTTTCTCATAATCTGGTTCGAACTGGGATGCACTGATTCTCAGAAGTGAAGTTAAATGCTCATCTGTCAGTCTGTTTCTAATACAACTCTTTCGAAGTTTCATTGTAGAAAACACCTGTTCACATATATAGGATGAAGCAAACATAGCAGTGACTTTCTGGGCATGAGATATCAGATTTGGGAAACTGGATTTCGACAAGGACTTGTAGAACTCTAATTTTGGGACATTGAGAAACAACTGTTTG